>NC_063153.1:32122065-32422065 GCF_020921035.1 Rhodamnia argentea | reverse complement strand
TCTACCCTTCCGGGCCTTCCGCCCCAAATTTTCACCAAATCACCCCAAAACCCGAATTTGATTTTTGTATGGGCCGATAGGGCCATTTTAGACATGTCAAACCTTGATTGATTGATTTGATTGCTTGTGTTGATTTTGATTGTGCATTAAATTTTCTGATTGTGCATTAAATTTTCCGATTGTGATTGTTAGGATAGAAAATCCCCATCTGCATGTATACCTAGAACTGTTAGAACCTACCTCACCCGATATCGCATCCGCATGAACTCGTAGGTTAGAAAATCACTCAACATCGGTAACCGAAAGGGCGTCGATTAAAATTTCGGCGTAACCAAGTCCCCGGACCCAATAATCTCTGGTTTTCGTGGAACCGAACGGTTTCTCCCGACCGCTCGGTAAGGTTTTCCTATCGTACCTTCCAATAAATCGATCGGTGGCGACTCCAAATTGCATGTACACTTCGCACATGCCACCCGACCACACAAGGTCAATTTCGATATTTTATAAATTTTACCCGACATCGCGATTCGAGTAATGGGTCTTGGGAGAGACCCGCGATCCTAAAAGTCACCCCGCCGACAACCGGGGTCTCCTATAAAAATTGTGAAGAGGGATCGGCTCGTTAACCTTCACTCGTTAAAAAGTTTTTCCCGGAGGGTCGCGACAGACCGGCGACTCCGCTGGGGAAATGTTTCATAAGAGGACTTAAGCCGATAAAAATGTTGATTGCTTTCTAACCTCGTTTTTCTCGAGATGCTCTTGAAGATGAGGTACATCCACTAACAAAAGTGTTAAATGTTGATGCAGATGGGTGTTATAAGGGGGGATGTTTATGCTAACCATTTTTTATACAGATATGGAGTTTTGGATTGTTGGTTTATTTATGCAAATATTGAAGCGGTGTTTTGAATATAAACTGTTGTGCATGTCTGTTGACACCCGAATTTTTAATCGGTTTTCTTTAGTTTTATTTTCCAAAATTCATTAAAAATTCACAAAAAATTAAAAAATTATAAAATCAACATTGGAAGCCTTGGCCAAGCATAAGGAACCAATTTGGAACAAAAAATAATTTTTCATGTTTTTCGCATTTTTTTTAATATTTTCGAAAATAGGAAAATACTTGAAAAATTCATAAAAAATACTTTTCGAGATCGCAAAAATACAGAAAAATGTTCAATATTTTTATTTTAATTCCTTTTTCATATTGACCTCAAGAAAAATCAAAAATTGAGTTCAATTTTAGGTGTTTCTTCATAATGCCTAAGGTTGAATTTGCATAAAAAATACCAACTGAGTCTTTTTATTTGCAATTTTTGCACATTTTAAGTCTAGACATTCAATTGCAGTCCCTTTGAGCTTCAATTTGATTAATTGCACTCTCAATTGCACGAATTGCGCGAATTAGACAAAAATCCCCAAATTATTTGCGATTAAGTCCCTCAACTTGCCAATTTTTGAAATTAATCTTAATTGAGGGACTATCATGGTAAAATTGGACTGTCACCCTATGTTTTCATACATTTAGAATTGATTGGAATGGGTCTCATGGTCCAATTTGGTCAAATTGACACTCAATTGAACTTTTCCCTAATTTGGGCAAATTGAAAAATTTGGGGTTTTCATGTAAATTGATGGGAACTTTTGGGCAAAACTACTTTTTTAGATAATATTCAGGCCCCTGAGTTCAATTTTGAAATTTAATTGCAAAAATTCCCAGCCAATTTGGTTTAATTTTGAAATTTGCATAAAATTCAGCTATGTCGAACCGGTTCGGACCGGTCGATCGCCGGTCGGACCGGGCTGAACCGGTCCCGAGCAGATACTTCATCTTCCCCAAATTCACCCGTGCCATTTGCAGGTTCAACGATGGACTTTGACGATCAAATTGGAGTTCAATTCGTGCTTAATTGGATCAATAGAGGTGGGGCTTTTGTTCGTCAAGTCAAGATCCGTCGATTGCCACCGGCGGCACGGCCAATGGCCGCCGGAGCACGGCGGAATCGATAGTCAAAGTTCCCGGCGACCGAAAGTCAACCATTTCAAAACCAAGTGCAATTCTTGCTCGTTTTTGACTCAACGGACGTCTAATGGACTTGGACGGAATCCTAGTGATTCCCGTCACCGTCCGGCGGCCTGAAATCACGTGGGCGCACGTGAATCACCCTCGGCCAGCTCACGCCCGACGCGCCAAATTTCAAAAGCTCACTATAAAAGCCCGAGGAGGATTCTAGAACGAGAGAGGCTCATTTGTTCGCTCAACACACCGAGAATAGAGAGAGAGGGAGTTAGAGAGAGAGAGAGAGCTCTCGACGTCCGCCATTGGTGAAGGTTTGAGCGACTACGTGGATTGCTCATCAAGCCAATCCCGAGCAAATCGAGCTTCGCAATCCACTTCGGAAGCTTCACAGCAGCTCGAGAAAGCGACCGAGCCATTTGGATTAGCTGCGATCTCCAAATCGGGTAGGTCGAACTTCCGATTCCTCCACCGAGCATCAATGGCATCGTCTTGTTCCGAGCACGATTTTTGAAATTATTGTATGCGTTTTGCTTCCTGAACTACGCTGACCACTTCCGCATATCCATTTTGCCTCGATTTTGCATAAATACCTCCGATCGAGTCCGCGAAATCCAACCTCCATGGCCGAACAACGTCGAAGCTTGCCTAGGCGATTCTAGGCCAAACCGGGTCGATCCGACTGCGGGTAAGGTTTCTAAACCTCCTCGAGTGAATCCCGTGGTTGAATCGAATAGTTATGCTCTATTTCGTATGATCGAGTTCTGCGATTGTGAAACGTGTAAGCTTGATATATGTTGATCCCTGTGGGTGAAATCACTTAATCTTTGGATATGTTGATCGGGAAGTTTGAGCGAGTCGATCGCCGTTGGTCCGAGGTCATTCCGGCGAGATCTCGCCGTTAGATCTCGCCGGAGATTCTCGGCCGTTCATTTGTTGTCGTCGCGATGAGGAAGACGATGCGGGCGTGGCGGTCAACGAGTCAAAGTCCTAGGTGGCATTCGGTGATTAGTCCAAGTCATCGCCGACTCGGCCTAGTCGTTGGCGCGAATAGGCTGAGTCGGCCTTGATCCGACGGCTAGGATAAATAGATAAGTTTGATTTACGACCGTCGGATCGTTATTTTGTATTTTCGGATATTAGGTATATTAGTTAGAAAATAATAAATAAAAAACGGTGTCGTTTTGAATAAGTGGTGCGGCGTCGTTTAGGACATGTTAGGAATGAACGGCTGGATTAGATCTAAAGTTTGATCGTAGCCGTCCAGAGTACTAAAGGAAACGTCGTCGTTTTGGGTCTAGAAGAGTTGACGGCTCAGATTAGATCTCAAATAGATCGTAGCCGTCCATGCATTTTTTAGATACGGCGTCGTTTTGCTTAAGGTTGAGTCAACAGTCCAGATCAATTTTCGGGTTTAATCGCGGCCGTTCTTTTGTTTTGGGATAAGCGACGTCGTTTTGGTGTAAGAGGCCGAAGTGTAGTCGTTTTGTTTGAGCATGAGTCGACGGCTGAGATCAAATCCGAGATTGATCTCGGCCGTCCGTTATTTTCTTTTGTATTCAGATATTAGAAAATATATTAAAAAAAAAAAAAAATATTTAGATAAATGCATATACGGTGTCGTTTTTCTTAGGGTTCGAGCGGGTCATGGGCGGTCGGACCGGGTTGACTGGTCGTTGACCGGGTTGACCCGGTCCGGTTTGTTAATAAAAAATAATAAAAAAATAAAAAGAAATTTCCAAAAATCCAAAAAAATTGTAAAAATACTTAGAAAATTCATAAAAATTCCCAGATTTTCATAAAAAATTTCTAAAAAATTTGTAGATCGATTCGGGACTCATAAAGTCTGGATCGAAAATTTTTGAGACTACGAGGGTTGATTAATTTCGATCCGGAAAATTCCCAATATTTTTGAAAAATAAATAAAAATTCAAAAAAAATAGAAAAAATTAGAAAAATTCAAGAAAATCACAAAAAAATGAGAAATGGCCACATTCAACTGGCCAAATCGAAATTTTGTGATTTTCGGTCCCAAACCCCAAAAATGACCATTATACCCTTACGGGCCATCCGCCCCAAATTTTTACCAAATCACCCCGATACCCAAAATTGATTTTTGTGTGGGCCGATAGGGCCATTTTAGACATATTGAACCTTGATTGATTGATTTGATCGATTGTAATGATTTTGATTGCGCATTATTTTTTGCTGATTGTGATTGATTAGGATAGAAAAATCCCATCTGTATGAATACTTAGATTTTTTTTTAGGGCCTACCTCACCCGATATCGCATCTGCATGAAATCTTAGGTTAGAAAAACAATCAACATCGGTAACCGAAAGGGCGTCAAATATGAAACTTGGCGTAACCAAATCCCCGGACCCAAAATCTACGGTTTTCGCGGAACCGAACGGTTTCTCCCGACCGCTCGGTAAGGTTTTCCGATCGTACCTTCCAATAAATCGATCGGTGGCGACTCCAAATTGCATGTACATCTCGCACATGCCACCCGACCACACAAGGTCAATTTCGATATTTGAAAAATTTTACCCGACATCGCGATTCGAGTAATGGGTCTTGGGAGAGACTCGCGATCCCCCATGTATATGTCTATAAAAAGGAGGGGATCGGCTCGTTAGCCCTATTCCACCCCCGGGAAGGAAATTTCCGGGAGGGTCGCGACAGACCGGCGACTCCACCGGGGATGTACTTTAAGAGGATTTAAGCCGATAAAAATGCTGATTGTTTTCTAACCTCGTTTTACGAGATGCTCTTGAAGATGAGGTACGTCCACTAACAAAAAAGTGTTAAATGTTGATGCGAGATGGGAGTTATAAGGGGTGGCGTCTATGCTAACCATTTTTGATGCAGATATGGAGTTTTGGATTGTTTGTTTATTTATGCAAATTTTGAAGCGGTGTTTTGAATATAAATTGTTGTGCATGTCTCGCATATTTTGAGGATCACGACACTGCACACACAAGCGCCTAAACCCGAGCCGCGAAATCACCTTTTAGGTCGCCATAGATAGGGATCGGTATGCGAAGCTCTTGTGTTTGATTGCACTTGGGTTGACCATATTTGATCCCGCTCGCTATGCAAGATTGATGGTCCTACCCACTTGTTGTTTGATTGCGCTTGTGGGCGGCCCATCGATTTGTATAGCGGGAGCCTTTTTAGGTCCATACCCGAGCCTTTTTGATTTCTTTAGAGTTAAACCTCACCTGTCTCATGCGCATGTGAAATGGATGGTTGGTATACCTAAAACCAAAAACCAAAAAAAAAGTAACATCGGTTGGTAAGGCTTTCTACCCTTTTTATTTTGAACTTGTAAATTTAAATTTTGCATATCATACATTTCCACTACATATCATCACAATTTGTAAGATCGTTTAAGTGATCGGGGTTGAAAGTCAAATTTTCCTTTTTAGGATAGATGGCGCCCCAAAGTCGTGTTGATGCACCCGATGTATTCACATGGGAGCGGAGGACCATTCGACGCGAGGACCGAGTACCCGCTACATTCCGAGTTTTCGGATTTGTTCACGGACGAGAGCTCAACGGACGGAACCGCATCCGTAGCGAGAGTTGCGATTATACCCGATGTGGACGATATTTGGAGCTCGAGCGCGAGAAAGAAAGAATCTGGGAATTGTACATGAAGTTGGCGAGGAAGCCTCATGCTACCAAGACGGCCCCAAAACATTCTCCGATTAAGAAGAAGGAAATCATCACCATATCCTCCGATGATGAAGAAGATATCAAGCTTCCCGAGATAGTAGAGATTTCATCGGATGAGGATACCATTCCCACTGTCTAGATTAGTACGACTTTGGGGCATTTTCTAGGTTTCATTATATTTTGAGTCTATTATGTACTTTCATCGACATTTATTGTCCGAACATCTCTGGATATTATCATGTTCTATCTTTTTTGACTTTATTGTATTAGACTTGTAAATTTCATGAGTTGTCAATTTGTGAACGACCTTTTTACCCCGATTACGCTTAAACGATCCTAATCAAATTACATGCCATCTTTGGGTGAGATTTGGTCCATAATTACCCTATTTGGCTTATTTGGGTCAAGTGGGAGTAGTTGACCCTCATGTTACCAAAAGATGACATGGAATTTGGTTAGCACATTTGCATCACATTACATGCATATGCATATTAAACTGTGGTAATTAACTTTAGGATCATCATTTTTGCATTCTTAGATCATGGGGAATGGAGACATCAAAGTCATCCCAATACCGCGCAAGGAAGTTGCTATATGGTGGGATCGCCTCGACATCGTCAACAAAGCCTATGTGGAAGGACGTTTGGGACGACTTGTAGATTTGATCAAAGTGGAATACCAACCGGCGCTCATTCAAGCACTAGCCAAGGCATGGGACGCGCGAACAATGACGTTCAACTTTCGAGGATTGGAATTGACCCCTACGCTTGAGGAGTATACCGCTATTATCGGGGCCAAATTTGAAGAACGTATAGCTCAACCCCCTTTGGACATGGATTCCACTCGTTCGTTATCAAGTTTCCTTCGCCTTAAAACTTCTGAAATTGAAAAAGTTTACAAGTCCAATTCCAACAAGTTCACATTCTCGTTCCTTTTCGATAACTATTCCTCTCTACCCACCGAAACCGGTCATAAATCGGGAAAGGTGTTCATTTTGGCTTTCTTTGCATTCGTTCTATTCCCGACTTCTAGAACTACTTTTGACCCCTCCATAACTCATATAGCCGGACAGGCGTGTTGTCGCTGGGATTATTCGTACATGATCTTAGGCTGAGACTTTTCTCTCCCTGAATCGTTCCAAGTCTTCAAAAAAGGCCGTTTTCCAAGCGTCTAGCGGATTACTCCACTTGTGGTTCACCTCTCATATAAAGACTTTCCAACTCCGGGTGGGGTGTTATGAGATCAATGAGCACGTTCACCCCCCTTAGATCCTTCCTTAAGTGTCAATCCCTTGTACCCAAATACTCATTCAAAAAGTGGGTTGAGCTATTGGACAATTTGAAACCCGAGCATATTAGATGGCGTTTGACTTGGCCCAAGATCGTAGAAGCTCGCATTTCGGGTATTGAAGATAACCCTATTCCCTTATTGGGATGTACCGGCGCTGTGGCGTATTACCCCATTCGAGTGGTGAGGCAATTTGGAGTTCTACAAGAGATACCACCGGATGTTTGTCCCGGGATTTTCTCATTTGATATGACACGAGGAAAGCTCACTAAGGAAACAAAGGAGTTGTATCGGGCTCGGATCAAGCTTATCCTTCATGCTTTGAAGAACTCCCCGCTGCAACAAGTTGAGTGGCCGGATTATTTGGATAATGAGATGAACATTCACAGAGCTTCCAAGGAGTATATCAAGAAGTTTAAGGAGTATCGCCAATCAATGGTAGAGCCATATGTACCCGAGTGCGTATCTCCTCGGATTGAAGAAGTAGAGTCATATGAGCCGAGTACATAGTACCATATGTACCGGGGAGTAGAACCGTACATTCCCGAAGATCCAGAGCAGTGGATATCGAAGAGGGAGAAGACCCATACTTGTGGGATTCCGATGGACCGGAGAAGAGCAAGAAGAGTGGAAACGTCCCCGACTTGGATAGATCCATTCCTCCATTTAGATTTTACATATTTGTTATCTTTTAGATACTTTTGAACAATTTGGTTTGTAATAAATACATACTATTTCTTTTATGAGCATTTCATGCATACATATAGAAAAGTCAATTACCACGGATCAATGTCTCCAATCCTTTAATATTTCCCATACTGATTTGATATCCACGAAAACAGGTGAGCGATAAATACGAGGACTCGTAGCAAAACGCGCAAGTTAAGGATGGAACAAGAAGAGCTCGCACCTCGTGTGGGTAATCCGGAAAATCAAATGAATGTGATCGCCACAATGGTGGCGGAGATGAAGGCAATGATGATTGCAAGCCGGGGGAGATACCCCGTTGACCCTAACTCTCAAACTCTGCGGGGCCATCCGATGGGGCGAACGCTAATCCGGCGCCCGCCGCTAATCCCACTCGAATCCGGAGAGACCGCCTAAGGATCCTCCCATTGTGATTGATCCGGAGAAAAAGGAGAAGCAAGTCCTCAAAATGGAAGAGGAAATTAAGAGGCTCGCTAAGATCGAAGAGTGTTTGGCGAGTCGGGGTTATGAACTCTCGAGATTCGATAAGGTTGCACCGTTTGAAAAGATAGAGGTTCTGCCGATTACAAGGAACCGAGACTTTGTGAGGAGATATAACGGGACCGGGTGTCCCAAGGCGCACTTGAAGTATTACTTGCGCCGAATGTCGCGATTCTCCGACAACATTCCACTCTTGGTTAACACCTTCCAGGGAAAGCCTATGTCAGGGCAGCCCTGGCGTGGTTCATTGAATTGGAGCCGAGAGAGGCTCGCCGATTGGGATAAACCGCGAGACGAGTTCCTTCGGCAATACAAGTTTAACACTCGACCGCCCTAACTAGAGAGGACCTTTTAAGGACCGTAAAAGGAAAGAGCGAGACCGTTCGCGCCTACGCCCGGAGATGGAGAGCACTTGGCTGTGCGGGTAAAGCCGCCCGTCCGGAAGAAGAACTAATAGATCTGTTTCTCAAGGCCCTTCCGTTTGAATTTTTCGACAAGCTGAACACCTCTGGGTGTCGGACATTTGCACACCCGATCAAGGTGGCGGAGCGTCATGAGTGGGCACCGAAGAGAGAAGAAGATACCGAGGCGCCTTTCAAACGCCAATACCCTTTGAGAAGGGATATTAGGGAGCAAACTGGAGAAGTAGCTTTTGTCCCTAATCCGCCAAAGCCCAGAAATTTCTCGCCTTCAATTCCTACCCAAGGAACGTCCTCCTGGACCGCTTCCAAACCACCGGAATTCGAAAGAAAAACCCGGTTGTTTTTACCCCACTATCCCCACCCTTATCCAAATTGTTACCCATGCTATTGGAAAATCGCTTAGTTGCAAAAGAGCCACCTCGAGCTCACCCGCCAAGATTTCCTGGGTATGATGAGACCCGGACGTGCGTATACCATATGGGAGAAAGGGGGCATAACGCGGACAAGCTGTCTCGCTCCGAAGTTCAAGGTGCAAGCATTGATCGACGGAAAAGTTCCGGAGTTTGATAAAGCCGAACCGAATGTACCGCGAGAACCCACTACACCGAGCATCGTGAGGTGAACGCGATCTTTGGAGATGAAGAGGAGGAGGTTACGGGGTTCATAGTGAATATGGATAAAATGCGGGATATCTTGACATTGGCCTCGCAATACCCGGAAGGAGAGAGTATTTCCCGGGAGCAAAAAGAGGCTTGCTTGGAAAAATTGATTAGCTTGGGCGTCATAGGAAGAATGGAAAATGTCGCTTTCAAGGGGACCTACGTGGCGGTGAACATGCTTTGTGCGAGGAGTTCACGATGAAACCTACGAGGGGAGCTGTTTTAAAAATACCCTCGGGATATTTGATGAGCATCAAAGATGGTCAAGAAATTGAAGAGATAGACAAATATGAAGTCCGTCTGGATAAGGCCCGCCGAGGCGATAGAAGATTTTGCGAGAAAGCCCTAGAGAGGGGCGAAATAGTTGATAACACTGGGGGAAGATAGTGGTGGGTACAACTTTAAAGTGCTATATTCGGCGCCCCGAGTTTCTTTGTTGACTCCGGAGATGTAGTCCCCGATGGGTGGGGTGGAATGGATGACCCCGCAAGCGATGAATTTGTGGGAACGATCGATGAAGTTAAGGACCAAGCGGCTCCTCGGAATGAACAGGGAGAATCGAGAGGTCGATATGCGACTTTCTAATCTGGAGACGCACATGCGTCATTTAACAACTATGGTAGCAGATTTATCGCAATCGACGACCAAAAGGAATACTATGGCGATAGAAGAAAGCATGCGGATTACGGAGATACGGCGGACCATGGAGACACGAGAATCGAAAGATCGCTCTACTTCAAGAGCAAGGAGATGACGTGTCGAGGAAAATGGATGAGTTGAAGGAGCTGATTACGCCACTTACTCAAGCAAGAAACGTCCCGCCTCAAGGTGTGAACCCGAGAGTGGTCTTCCGCACGAAGTATAATGGCGCCAGGTGTCCTCTGGCGCATGTCTCATACTATCTTCGCCAAATGGTTGGCCACCAAGAAGATGACGAAACACCGATCCGGAACTTTGGACAAAGTTTAACGGGCCCCGCACTAGCATGGTTTCGAGTTAATTGACCTAGGCTGGGTCCCGAGCTGGGAGGATTTATCGGAGCACTTCTTACGTCACTTTGAAGCTGGGATTAGGGGTTATTTCACTAAGGCTAATTTGTTGAACATCCGGAAAGGTGAAGATGAGAGTTTTGAGCTCTTTGCAAGAAGGTGGAAGAAACACGCTGTGATGGTGCAACCACCGTTGTCGGAGAGAGAAATGCTGGAGTTTGTACTAAAGTCACTTCCGGCGGAATACTTTGATCGCATGTATGCATACACGTACTCATCGTTCCAACATCTGGTGGAGATTGGCATGAGGATTGAAGGGATTATCTCGAGAGTCGAAGAGAAAGGCGAGAGGGATTTCGATGAAGAAAATGCCACGCTTGGTAAGGCCAGGTCGAGAACATAACCACGATGACGTTCATGAGGATGAAATGATTGGGATGGTAGATGCCCCAATTCGTTTTGTGATTGATTTGAACAAAGTTGATAGGCTGGGAGTTAGAAGCTTCTAGTTCGGAAAAACCATCAACATCCGAATCACTACCGAGAAAAGATCATACCGGTGAGGATTAAATTACCGCACTGGAAGAGTACAACTCGAGGGCGGTTCATTGGGATTATGGAACGGGCGAGATTGACGCCATAATGAGATCCGGAAGATGTTATCCCCGAGAGAAGTGGATTACGAAAAGAGAATCCCAAGCTGCGGAAGAGGTTGAGAAGTTGCAATCGGTCGTGAGGACCGGTGAATATGATGTCGTTGACCAAGCTGCGGAAGATGCCCGCACGGATTTCCTTCTTGGATCTCTTCAAAAATTCTGAAAAGCACAAAGACGCCCTTTTGAAGGTGCTGGATGAGGTGCATGTTCGAGAGACAATTAACGAAGTGCAATTGGGAGACTTTGTGGGTGCTATCCTTACGAAGGACCGAGATATCCTTCTCGGACGAAGACTTCCCGAAAGAAGGGCGGGTCCACAACAAAGCCCTTTACATAGCTGTGAGGTGTCACGGAAAAGAGGTGCCTCACGTCTTAATTGATAATGGTTCCGCTTTCAACTTTGTGTCCACTAAGCACTTTGAGAAGCTTGGGGATCAATGAAGATTTTGTGAAGACATCCAAGGCCACCATCCGATCATTTGATGGAGTCTCCAAGAATGTTGTAGGAGAGATTGAGCTGGACATTGACATTGGACCGGTAACTTTCTCTATACCGTTCCAAGTGTTGGATATTCCAAGCGCCTTCACCCTGCTCCCGGGAAGACCGTGGATTCATGTGTGCGGAGCGGTACCTTCCTCTCTGCATCAAAAGTTAAAATTTGTGGTCAAAGGTCGGTTGATCACCGTCCATGGCGAGACGGGACATCGAGCGACTTTAAAAGGGATGGTCCCTTACATTGAACCCTCAAAGGAGGAGGAGCTGAGTTATCACACCTTTGACATTGTATCTGTCATGCATGTGTCACCAAATGCAAAGGTGGCTATACCCGAGCTTTCGAGACCTGCGACTATGGCGGGAAAAGTGCTACTCTCGAATGGATTTATTCCGGGTCTTTGGATTAGGGAAATATGGTCGGGGAATTCGTAACCCTTTGAATTTGGGCTCAAATGACCACAAGGTTGGTCTGCGGGTTATAGCGGAATAGCGGAAAATAACATAGGTCGAGGCCGAGGTCGAAACAATCGTTATGGAGACCGTGGACGCCGTGGGCCAAGGTGGCCGTTTCATAGGTACCGATGTATGGAAAGCTAGAGGAAAAATGCTCCTAAATCCTTTATTCGAGGTATTTTCTAAAGGAGGCAAATGGCTGGAAGATGAGGACATTTACGAGAATGCGAGCCAGACTTATTCAACCCGTTCCTGGATAATCGGGTGAACGTGATAATTGAGTGGCTGGACGATGATTTCCCCACCCCCGAGTAAAAGGCTCTTTCGAACTTTATCTTTTAATGCATTTTGATTACTGCATTTGCTTTAAAGCTTTTTGATGTTTTAGCACCCTTTGGGTCACATCTTTGTGATCCGGGAAGTGCGATCTTGTATTGTTCTTAGTTGCATTTATTAATGAAAAACATTTCAAATTTGATTACGGAGCATGTGGAGCAACGGATTGGTCCGATGATGACAATTGATTCTACCGTGAAACTTGAGGCCCGATCCGCCATATGATCTAGGATTTTAAACGGCTTTTGAGAATCGGGATGTCCGGAAGATCGTGGACTAGTTCTCCTTTCCTTATCTAAGAAAATTGAAATTTGAAAGATGTTTTCATGATAGGAATCATGCATCCTTCAATTTTATCATCTTTGAATACTAACCTTTCATGGTGCATTTCGGGCATGTCATCCCACCCATACATAACGAGGTTAATATGTGACTCATATCAGCTCGATGACTATGCATGCGAAGTTGATATAGACGAGGTTGATGTGAGCGATATCAAGAAAGAATGGGATTGTTTCGAAGAATCTAAGCCTCCTATTTCCGAAGAACCTATCACTATTAATTTGGGAGATTACATTGCGTCAAGGAAGTGAAAATGGGAGGACACTGTCTGCAGCGAGATATTTTAAGAATGACGGTGTTACTCAAGGAATATCAAGATATCTTCGCACTGGTCGTATCTTTGACATGCCGGGTCTAGATCGTGAGATTGTGGAGCATGCTTTGCCCACGGATCCTTCTTGCACACCAGTAAATCAATCACCCGAGAAGAATGAATCCTGAACCGGCGGATAAAATCAAGGAAGAGGTGATGAAGCTCCTTAAAGTTGGATTTATCGAGGCTGTCCCATATGCTGATTGGGTCGCCAATATCGTACCGATTAAGAAGAAGGATGGGAGAATTAGAATATGCGTGGATTATCGGGACTTGAACAAAGCTAGTCCCAAGGATGATTTTCCCCTACCGCACATTGATGTGCTCGTCGACGATCTTGCGGGTTTTGAATTGTTCTCCTTTATGGATGGATTCTCGGGATATAATCGGATCATGCTTTGAAGGAAAAAGATAAGATCAAGACCTCATTCACTACACAATGGGGAACTTTTTGTTACAAGGTGATGCCATTAGGGTTGAAAAATGCAGGTGCAACATATCGAGGGCTATGGTGACCCTTTTTCATGATATGATACATAAGGAGATCGAGGTCTATGTGGATGATATGATTGCCAAATCCAAGCCTGGAGAAGACCATGTTAAAGTGCTGAAGAAGTTATTTGATCGATTGAGAAAGTATAAGCTCAAGTTGAATCTGCGAAATGCGTATTTGGCGCAAGATCCGGAAAGCTGCTAGGGTTTGTGGTGAGCAGCCGTGGTATTGAAATTGACCCTTCCAAGATTAAAGCCATATGGGAAATAGGAACTCCTGTTCTTGTTAAAGAAGTAAGGGGGTTCTTGGGAAGATTGAATTATATATCCAGATTCATATCCCAACTATCGAAACGGCGAAACCCTTCTTCAAGTTGCTAAAGAAAGGTGCAAAGGTGAAATGGGATGCGGAATGCCAACAAGCATTTGAGAAGATCAAGGAATATCCGGTACAACCTCCGGTATTGGTACCTCCTATCCCCGACGTTCCTTTAACTCTATATCGACGGTTAATGATGAGTCCTTGGGAGCTTTACTTGCCCAAACTAACCCCAAGGATCGTAAAGAGCGGGCCATATATTATTTGAGCAAAAAGTTTACAACATCGAAGTCAAATACCCAACGGTGGAAAGGACTTGCGTAGCATTGGTTTGGGTCCTCCACAGATTGAGGCGATATACACTTGCATTATCATATAGAGCTGGTCACTGAAAATGACCCCATCAAATACCTTTTGGAGAAGCCAACATTGTTGGGAAAGATGGCTAAATGGCAAATCTTGCTTTCGAGTTCGATATCAAAACCTCTCCCCAAAAATCTGTCAAGGGAAGAGCAATTGCTGACATGCTAGGCGAGAATCCTCCTAAGGACGTTTGAGCAAAACAAGGGAGGTCAAATCCTGAATATATCTGAAGACAAATGGACAATGTACTTTGACGGTGCGGTGAACCTCACTGGATCGAGTATTGGGGCGGTTTTGATATCCCACGAAGATCAACATTATCCGGTTTCAGCCAAGTTGGTATTCCCTGTACCAACAACATTTACGAATATGAAGCACTGCATACTAGGATTACAATTGGCCATCTCATTAAAGGTGAAGAAGCTACTTTGGTATATGGAGATTCCATGCTAATCATTTTACAAACTCAAGGGGAGTGGAAGACAAAGGATCCCAAGCTTATTCCTTATCATAAATACCTCGAAGAGCTGATCCAACACTTTGAGGAGATTACTTTCGAATATCTGCGAGAACTCGAGAACCATTTTGCTGATGCTTTGGCTACATTATCAGCAATGTTACAAGTGCAAAATGGTCTTGAGATAGAGCCATTAAGGATTGATATTTTAGAGCAACCTGCATCTTGCATGGTCATTGAAGAGGAACTGACGAAGAACCGTGGTATCATGACATCAAGAATTACTTGCTTGAAGGGCGAATTCCCGCGGGACGAGTCAACCGGAAGATAAAAAGTACATAAGCAAGATGGCATCTAAATTTTTCCTCAGCGGACGAGATCCTATACAAGAGATCCTTTGACTCGGTCCTGGCTGAGGTGCGTGAATTCCAAAGAAGCAAATCTCATTATGAAAGAGATTCATGAAGGGGAATGCGGACCGCATATGAATGGCCACCTCCTCGCCAAAAGATTATGAGACTCGGGTATTATTGGTTGACTATCGAGTCGGATTGCAACCAGCATGTTAGATCCTGTCATCAATGCCGGGTATACGGCGACAGGATAAATGCGCCGCCAACCGAGCTACATCAAATGTCAGAGCCATGGCCATTCTGCATGTGGGGAATTGATATGATCGGCCCTATCAACCCAAAGGCCTCCAAGCGGACATCGTTTTATTTTGGTTGCTATTGATTATTTCACCAAATGGATTGAAGCTAGCTCATATGCCAATGTCACTGCGAATAGTGTGGCTAAGTTCATCAAGCGAGATATCATCTCAAGATATGGAGTGCCAAGAGCCATCATTACGAGACAATGGCTCAAATTTGAACAACAAGGTAGTCGATCAACTATTGGAACAATTTAAGGTACGACACCTTAATTCTTCGCCTTACCGCCCGCAAATGAATGGAGCGTGGAAGCGGCAAACAAGAACATCAAGAAGATATTGGCCAAAACTGCTGAGAAATATCGAGATTGGCACGAAAGATTGCCATATGCTCTCATGGCCTACCGAACTTCAATTCGTACTTCAACCGGGGCAACTCCTTACTCTTTGGTATACGGTATGGAAGCAGTCCCTACCGGTAGAGGTGGAAATCCCCTCTTTAAGGATTACTGTCTCAAGTAGGGCTCACGGAAGATGAGTGGAGTCGACGAGACACGAACAATTGAATTTGATTGACGAAAAGCGATTAAGGGCTATCTGTCATGGTCAAAGTTATCGAAGAAAGTGGCGAGCTTTTAACAAGAAGGTTAAACCTAGAAGTTTTGAAGCGGGGATGCTAGTTGTGAAGAAAATGCTCCCAAATGCACAACACCCGGGAGGCAAATTCATGCCAAATTATGAAGGCCCCTATGTGATTCGGAAGGTCTTATCCGGGGGAGCTCTTATACTTGTAAACATGGATGGAGAAGAATTGGCAAGTCCGGTGAATTCGGATGCCGTGAAGAGATATTTTCCTTGAAATAAATTGAGCTTCGGAGCGGTTGATGAGCGAGATATGAGTCACATGAAAATTTTGCATTTGCATGACATCTGCATACATGCATTTGCATACGTTTGTATTTTGTAGGTGGACCGGGAATCATGAAGAACTTTGCGAGCAAGCGATCAAAACAGGGAAGTTATCCGTTACTTTGGATCACGGATTTTGAATATCTTGGACTAATTGTTTCCTTTTGTTCTTTACGGGGAAACGAGTCGACACCCGAAAGAGGAGACAGGGAGTCAACATCCGAAGGAGATAAGAAGAAATCACTTCGGGATTTGAAAATTTGAATATCTTGGACTGATTGTTTCCTTTTGTTTTTACGGGAGACGGAGTCAACGTCCGAAGGAGACGAGAAGAAATCGCTTGAACTTAAAATTTTGAATACCTTGGACTGATTGTTTCCTTTTGTTTTTACGGGGACGAAGCCAATATTTGAAGAAGACAGGTTTGAGGTTCTCTTTCTTTACAAAGAATTTTCATACGCCGTCGTGCTTGAAATTAAAAAAACTTGGAATTATAGAGCCACAAGGCCCTTTCAAAGAAATATTCCTTACAAATTACGAAACATCTTTTGAATATTATCTTTGATGAGAACATTTGGCAAACGATGAATTTTGATGAAAACGCCCGAGTTTCTATAAAAGGGCATGCTTTGAAAGCTTTTCAAAAGAATGATCCTTCAAATGAAAAGAGGCAAACTTTGTCCTTAAACACGTCCCGACACACTTGAGCGATGAGTGAGAGTGATAGAGCGAAAGAGCTTAATTTTGGGACGTAGGGATCATTCGCGGTGATTACATGGATTTAAATGATGAAAGGCATTTCCATTTCAAAATTATCCATACACATTTGTATCCCTTGATAACCACTCCGAGCCAAAAAGGGAGAATTTTATGAATATAACCCTGTCAAGAACCACCCCACAATGTGGCATATTTGGAGGTTCATTGGATGATTCCTTGGAGAAAAGGTCGGGTAAGACTTTATTGTACTTGACTCGCATCAATCTTTTTGTGATTAGCTTCAGGTGATTTCGGCAAAGACTTGGAACACCTCAAAGTGAAGAAAAGCATCTCATTTCTATATCCCAAACACTTACCCTTTGAAAAGCCAATTTGAGCCTTTGAATATTCATTTCTAAACCCTTGTTGGTGATCACCCCCCACCTGGGGCAAAGCAAAGGAATTACCAGCAATGAGTCAAAAAGCATGATCGGAAGAATTTTGATACTTGGTCTCAAAAGAGCCGATCGGTGCGAAAATGATGAAGAATGAAAGGGCTAGAAAAAGCAAAGTGCCTGGTAAAAGCAATGCCAAAGCCCATGAAAAGAGCATCCCGAAAAGGGGCAAATCCTAAAGAAAAATCATTAAGATGAAAAGAGGAAAATCCTCAAAATCAATTGGAAAAAGAATGATCGTGAATCTTACGCAAAAGGCAAATGAAAGCTGGAGAAATGTCAAGGTGATCACCAAAGTTCACCCTCTTTTGAAAATATGGCCGTTCTTAAAGAGCCCACCTTAAACCAAAATACAACCTGTCACGAACTTTTCCGATCTAAGAGGTGTTTCGGTCGATGCAAGAAATCATACGGGAAGCTACCGCTAAAGGGGTAAGTACAATCTGTCTTATCATGACTTCGGGGTTCTTGACTTGTAGACCCGAAGAAACTATTGTTGATCAAAATTCATTTCTAAACTTCAAAATGAATATCCTTTGAAAAGCCTTTGACCTGGCCTGAATTACGGTCCCTTTTAAAATGCCTTCTCCGATTAGTCGGATTGTATGAATCTCGAATGATCCCGAAACCTCGAGGTTAGGTTTCTCGTGAGCAGATTTGAATTTTAAGAAAAGCCTTCCTAAATGGTGAGAAGCCCTCTTGGATGAAGGAAAATCCTTTTGAAAATTTTTTAAAACAACCTTTTTGAAGAACACTCGGGATGTGTCATTCAAAGTCCATCCCAGTGGAGATTTGAAATTGTGATTGGAGACATTTCCCTCACAAATACACTTTGAAAATTTGTCTAGAATTCTTGAATTTTTTCCAAGAACTTAAAGTTGTCATACTAATGATGTTTGATTGAACTTTCTGCGGGTTCCCCGGTGACCCCAAATCCTCGGAAAAGTTGCATTTTAAAGATTTGATTAACTTGGATTTTCTGCGGGTCTTTTGGCATCCCCAGGGTCCTCGGATCCTCTGCTTATTTGAAAATTTGAAATAGGGTTTGAGCTCGTAGGTACACTAGTCAACCTAGGTCCTCGAGATGGCACCCTCTCGGACGGTTAGTAGGCTGGAGAGACGAAAACCGATCTGCTTATTTGAAAATTTGAAATAGGGTTTGAGCTCTGTAGGTACACTAGTCAACCTAGGTCCTCGAGATGGCACCCTCTCGGACGGTTAGTAGGCTGGAGAGACGAAAACCGATCTGCTTATTTGAAAATTTGAAATAGGGTTTGAGCTCGTAGGTACACTAGTCAACCTAGGTCCTCGAGATGGCACCCTCTCGGACGGTTAGTAGGCTTGGAGAGACGAAAACCGATCTGCTTATTTGAAAATTTGAAATAGGGTTTGAGCTCTGTAGGTACACTAGTCAACCTAGGTCCTCGAGATGGCACCCTCTCGGACGGTTAGTAGCTGGAGAGACGAAAACCGATCTGCTTATTTGAAAATTTGAAATAGGGTTTGAGCTCCGTAGGTACACTAGTCAACCTAGGTCCTCGAGATGGCACCCTCTCGGATGGTTAGTAGCTGGAGAGACGAAAACCGATCTGCTTATTTGAAAATTTGAAATAGGGTTTGAGCTAGGTGGGTACACTAGTCAACCTAGGTCCTCGAGATGGCACCCTCTCGGACGGTTAGTAGCTGGAGAGACAAAAACCGATCTGCTTATTTGAAAATTTGAAATAGGGTTTGAGCTCTGTAGGTACACTAGTCAACCTAGGTCCTCGGATGGCACCCTCTCGGACGGTTAGTAGTTGGAGAGACGAAAACCGATCTGCTTATTTGAAAATTTGAAATAGGGTTTGAGCCGTAGTCACCTAGTCACCTGGAGGATGGCACCCATCTCTTGTTAAATAGGTGAAACCGCCCATTTGAAAATTTGAAATAGGGTTTGAGCTCGTAGGTACACTAGTCAACCTAGGTCCTCGATGGCACCCTCTCGGACGGTTAGTAGGCTGGAGAGACGAAACCGATCTCGCTTTTTAGATGGTGAGTCCCCGCATGGAGGATAGCCAATCTCTTTTAAATAGGTGAAACCCCTTTGTTACAAGGGTGAACCTCCCCCTCAGACGGTTAGTAGCTGGAGAGACGAAAGCCGATCTGCTTTTTAGATGGTGAGTCCCCGCATGGAGGATAGCCAATCTCTTTTTTTGAATAGGTGAAACCCCTTTGTTACAAGGGTGAACCTCCCTTTCAGACGGTGAGTAGGTGGAGAGACGAAAGCCGATCTGCCCCCTTTTTTTTAAATGATGAATCCCTAGTGGATAGTCAAACCCATTTTAAATAGGTGAAACCCCTTTGTTACAAGGGTGAACCTTCCTTCCAAATCTTCAAACCACCGCTCGACACCGACGGACGGACGGCCATTGCGAGAATCGCGCCAAACCGTCCACGGGTAATTCCGTACACTCGACTTTTCAACCTCGGATCAACAAATCTCAAACCATAGACAGGTGAGCTACGGGTAAGTCTCTCTCTTCTCATTGCTCTTTCACATAAGACGAGCATGAACTGAAATAATTCCCCACAGAGTTAGAGCTTTAACGGCAAAGGTAAAGCAATCGAATGTCAAGACTAGTTTTCTTTAGATTTTTCCCCAGCAGAGTCGATTAAGGATCCAGGTGTCACCTTGTCTTTGAAAGCAACCTCGACCGAGATTACTTTCAAAGAGGGGCAATTGTTGACACTCGAATTTTTAATCGAGTTTTCTTTAGTTTTATTTTCCAAAATTCATTAAAAATTCACAAAAAATTAAAAAATTATAAAATCAACATTGGAAGCCTTGGCCAAGCATAAGGAACCAATTTGGAACAAAAAATAATTTTTCATGTTTTTCGCATTTTTTTAATATTTTCGAAAATAGGAAAATACTTGAAAAATTCATAAAAAATACTTTTCGAGATCGCAAAAATACAGAAAAATGTTCAATATTTTTCTTTTAATTCCTTTTTCATATTGACCTCAAGAAAAATCAAAAATTGAGTTCAATTTTAGGTGTTTCTTCATAATGCCTAAGGTTGAATTTGCATAAAAAATACCAACTGAGTCTTTTTATTTGCAATTTTTGCACATTTTAAGTCTAGACATTCAATTGCAGTCCCTTTGAGCTTCAATTTGATTAATTGCACCCTCAATTGCACGAATTGCGCGAATTAGACAAAAATCCCCAAATTATTTGCGATTAAGTCCCTCAACTTGCCAATTTTTGAAATTAATCTTAATTGAGGGACTATCATGGTAAAATTGGACTGTCACCCTATGTTTTCATACATTTAGAATTGATTGGAATGGGTCTCATGGTCCAATTTGGTCAAATTGACACTCAATTGAACTTTTCCCTAATTTGGGCAAATTGAAAAATTTGGGGTTTTCATGTAAATTGATGGGAACTTTTGGGCAAAACTACTTTTTTAGATAATATTCAGGCCCCTGAGTTCAATTTTGAAATTTAATTGCAAAAATTCCCAGCCAATTTGGTTTAATTTTGAAATTTGCATAAAATTCAGCATGCGAACCAGGTTCGGACCGGTCGACTTCGCCCGGTCGGACCGGCTGAACCGGTCCCGAGCACGATACTTCATCTTCCCCAAATTCACCCGTGCCATTTGCAGGTTCAACGATGGACTTTGACGATCAAATTGGAGTTCAATTCGTGCTTAATTGGATCAATAGAGGTGGGGCTTTTGTTCGTCAAGTCAAGATCCGTCGATTGCCACCGGCGGCACGGCCAATGGCCGCCGGAGCACGGCGGAATCGATAGTCAAAGTTCCCGGCGACCGAAAGTCAACCATTTCAAAACCAAGTGCAATTCTTGCTCGTTTTTGACTCAACGGACGTCTAATGGACTTGGACGGAATCCTAGTGATTCCGTCACCGTCCGGCGGGCCTGAAATCACGTGGGCGCACGTGAATCACCCTCGGCCAGCTCACGCCCGACGCGCCAAATTTCAAAAGCTCACTATAAAAGCCCGAGGAGGATTCTAGAACGAGAGAGGCTCATTTGTTCGCTCAACACACCGGAATAGAGAGAGAGGGAGTTAGAGAGAGAGAGAGAGCTCTCGACGTCCGCCATTGGTGAAGGTTTGAGCGACTACGTGGATTGCTCGTCAAGCCAATCCAGAGCAAATCGAGCTTCGCAATCCACTTCGGAAGCTTCACGGCGGCTCGGGAAGCGACCGAGCCATTTGGATTAGCTGCGATCTCCAAATCGGGTAGGTCGAACTTCCGATTCCTCCACCGAGCATCAATGGCATCGTCTTGTTCCGAGCACGATTTTTGAAATTATTGTATGCGTTTTGCTTCCCGAACTACGCTGACCACTTCCGCATATCCATTTTGCCTCGATTTTGCATAAATACCTCCGATCGAGTCCGCGAAATCCAACCTCCATGGCCGAACAACGTCGAAGCTTGCCTAGGCGATTCTAGGCCAAACCAGGTCGATCGACTGCGGGTAAGGTTTCTAAACCTCCTCCCGAGTGAATCCTGTGGTTGAATCGAATAGTTATGCTCTATTTCGTATGATCGAGTTTCGCGATTGTGAA
Organism: Rhodamnia argentea; assembly: GCF_020921035.1. NCBI lineage: Eukaryota > Viridiplantae > Streptophyta > Magnoliopsida > Myrtales > Myrtaceae > Rhodamnia > Rhodamnia argentea. The sequence goes on along the minus strand of NC_063153.1, from coordinate 32,400,294 downwards.
ACCGTGTAAGCTTGATATATGTTGATCCTGTGGGTGAAATCACTTAATCTTTGGATATGTTGATCGGGAAGTTTGAGCGAGTCGATCGCCGTTGGTCCGAGGTCATTCCGGCGAGATCTCGCCGTTAGATCTCGCCGGAGATTCTCGGCCGTTCATTTGTTGTCGTCGCGGTGAGGAGGAAGACGATGCGGGCGTGGCGGTCAACGAGTCAAAGTCCTAGGTGGCATTCGGTGATTAGTCCAAGTCATCGGCCGACTCGGCCTAGTCGTTGGCGCGAATAGGTTGAGTCGGCCTTGATCCGACGGCTAGGATAAATAGATAAGTTTGATTTACGACCGTCGGATCGTTATTTTGTATTTTCGGATATTAGGTATATTAGTTAGAAAATAATAAATAAAAAACGGTGTCGTTTTGAATAAGTGGTGCGGCGTCGTTTAGGACATGTTAGGAATGAACGGCTGGATTAGATCTAAAGTTTGATCGTAGCCGTCCAGAGTACTAAAGGAAACGTCGTCGTTTTGGGTCTAGAAGAGTTGACGGCTCAGATTAGATCTCAAATAGATCGTAGCCGTCCATGCATTTTTTAGATACGGCGTCGTTTTGCTTAAGGTTGAGTCAACAGATCCGAGATCAATTTTCGGGTTTAATCGCGGCCGTTCTTTTGTTTTGGGATAAGCGACGTCGTTTTGGTGTAAGAGGCCGAAGTGTAGTCGTTTTGTTTGAGCATGAGTCGACGGGCGAGATCAAATCCGAGATTGATCTCGGCCGTCCGTTATTTTCTTTTGTATTCAGATATTAGAAAATATATTAAAAAAAAAAATAAAAAATATTTAGATAAATGCATATACGGTGTCGTTTTTCTTAGGGTTCGAGCGGGTCATGGGCGGTCGGACCGGGTTGACCGGTCGTTGACCGGGTTGACCCGGTCCGGTTTGTTAATAAAAAATAAAAAAAAATAAAAAGAAATTTCCAAAAATCCAAAAAAATTGTAAAAATACTTAGAAAATTCATAAAAATTCCCAGATTTTCATAAAAAATTTCTAAAAAATTTGTAGATCGATTCGGGACTCATAAAGTCTGGATCGAAAATTTTTGAGACTACGAGGGTTGATTAATTTCGATCCGGAAAATTCCCAATATTTTTGAAAAATAAATAAAAATTCAAAAAAAATAGAAAAAATTAGAAAAATTCAAGAAAATCACAAAAAATGAGAAATGGCCACATTCAACCGGCCAAATCGAAATTTTGTGATTTTCGGGTCCCAAACCCCAAAAATGACCATTATACACTTCTGGGCCATCCGCCCCAAATTTTTACCAAATCACCCCGATACCCAAAATTGATTTTTGTGTGGGCCGATAGGGCCATTTTAGACATATTGAACCTTGATTGATTGATTTGATCGATTGTAATGATTTTGATTGCGCATTATTTTTTGCTGATTGTGATTGATTAGGATAGAAAAATCCCATCCGTATGAATACTTAGATTTTTTTTTAGGGCCTACCTCACCCGATATCGCATCTGCATGAAATCTTAGGTTAGAAAAACAATCAACATCGGTAACCGAAAGGGCGTCAAATATGAAACTTGGCGTAACCAAATCCCCGGACCCAAAATCTCTGGTTTTTGCGGAACCGAACGGTTTCTCCCGACCGCTCGGTAAGGTTTTCCGATCGTACCTTCCAATAAATCGATCGGTGGCGACTCCAAATTGCATGTACATCTCGCACATGCCACCCGACCACACAAGGTCAATTTCGATATTTGAAAAATTTTACCCGACATCGCGATTCGAGTAATGGGTCTTGGGAGAGACTCGCGATCCCCCATGTATATGTCTATAAAAAAGGAGGGGATCGGCTCGTTAGCCCTATTCCACCCCCGGGAAGGAAATTTCCGGGAGGGTCGCGACAATGTCTTGCATATTCCGAGGATCACGACACTGCACACACAAGCGCCTAAACCCGAGCCGCCAATCACCTTATAGGTCGCCATAGATAGGGATTAGTATGCGAAGCTCTTGTGTTTGATTGCACTTGGGTTGACCATACTTGATCCCGCTCGCTATGCAAGATTGATGGTCCTACCCACTTGTTGTTTGATTGCGCTTGTGGGCGGCCCATCGATTTGTATAGCGAGAGCCTTTTAGGTCCATACCCGAGCCTTTTTGATTTCTTTAGAGTTGAACCTCACTTGTCTTATGCGCATGTGAAATAGATGGTTGGTATACCTAAAACCAAAAACAAAAAAAAAAGTAACATCGGTTGGTAAGGCTTTCTACCCTTTTTATTTTGAACTTGTAAATTTAAATTTTGCATATCATGCGTTTTCACGACATATCATTGTTGACACTCGATTTTTAATCAATTTTCATTTAGTTTTATTTTCCAAAATTCACCAAAAATAAAAAAAATTAAAAAAATCAACATTGGAAGCCTTGACCAAGCATAATGAACCAATTTGGAACAAAAAATAATTTTTCATATTTTTCACATTTTTTAATATTTTCGAAAAATAGGAAAATACTAGAAAATACATAAAAAATACTTTTTGAGGTAGGAAAAATACAAAAGAATGTTCAATATTTTTCTTTTAATTCCCTTTTAATATGGACCTCAAGAAAAATTGAAAATTGAGTTCAATTTTAGGTGTTCCTTCACAACGCCTAAGGTTGGATTTGCACAAAAAATACCAATTGAGTCTTTTTATTTGCAATTTTTGCACATTTTAGGTCTAGACATTCAATTGCAGTCCTTTTGAACTTCAATTTGATCAAATGCACCCTTAATTGCGCGAATTGCACGGATTGCACAAAATTCCCAAATTATTTGTAATTTAGTCCCTCAACTTGCCAATTTTTGAAATTACTTTTAATTGAGGGACTATCATGGTAAAATTGGACTGTCCCCCTATGTTTTCATACATTTCAAATCAATTGGCATAGGTCTCGTAGTCCAATTTGGTCGAATTGACATCCAATTGGGGTTTTCCCCAAATTGGCATTTTTGAAAAATTTGGGGTTTTTGTGCAAATTGATAGAAAATTTTGGGCAAAACCACCTTTTTAGATAATATCCAGGCCTATAAATCCAATTTTGAGGTTTAATTGCAAAAATTCCCAATCAATTGTGGTTAATTTTGAAATTTATGAGAATTGCACTGTCGAACCGGCAGGTTCGGACCGGTCATCACGGCCGACCGGTCCGACACGGCCGGACCGGTCGAACCGGTCCAAACAGTGTCTTCTTCTACCTCTCGCACGCGCCATTTGCAGATTCAAAGATGAATTTTGATCACCAAATTGAGAGTCAATTCGACTCTAATTGACTCAATTGATAGAGGGCTTTTATTCTGTAGGTTGAGGAGCGTCAATCCTCACCGGCGGCGAGGCCAATTCTCGCCGGAGATGGCCGGAATCGGCGGTCAAAGGGTTGGCGTACTTAAAGTCAACATTTCTCAAACCGTGACAAATTCATCCTCGTTTGAGCTCGATTAAGGGTCCGACGGACTTTGACGGAATCACAACCGATTCCGTCACCGTTCGGGGCCCAAAGCACGTGAGATTAGCACGTGAGAGACTCGGCCGACTCAAGCTCCTGCGCGCGCATTTTCAAAGATTGGGTATAAATAGCCTAGAAGGTTCTCGATCTAGGACGAGGCTCATTTGCTCGCGCAACCAACATAATAGAGAGAGAAAGAGTGAGAGATAAAGAGAGAGGCTCTGAGCGACAGCTTCGCCGGAGCTTTGGACCAAGACCGTGAAATCTTCGCCGCCGCCGTTCCTGGCCAAATCAGGTCATCAGACCACCGCCGGAAGCTTCCTCGAACTTCCAGGATTCGATCGCGCCGGCTCGATTAACCCGCGAGCTCCTAAATCGGTAAGTCCAACTTCGAAGCTCTCTCCCGCACGATCATGGCATCACACTCACACCTGCACAATCATTGAAATTAACGTGTGCGTTTTCATTCTTGAACCTCTCCGATCATGATCGCATCTTCATTTCGCATTGATTACGCGTGAAAACCCCGAGTTGAGCCTCCAACACTTCGTGACCTGGTCGGACTTCGGCCAGGCGAATCCAAGAATTGCGGGTTCAATCCGAACCCGAGGTAAGTGTTATGAACTCACTTTGAGTGTACCTGAAGCTCTAATTTGATAGTTATGCTCGATAATGCTTGGTTGAAGCCTGAGATGCCGTGATCGTATATGGTTTATTTCTTGTGATTTAGCCGTTGAAATGTTTTGATTCTTTAGTATGTTAATCTGGAGATCATTAGGAATAGTTTGGTGTTGGTTTGAGTTTGATCGGCCGAGGTTTCACCGTCGGATCTCGCCAGGAAGCCTCGGCCGTCCGTTCCGTGTCGTCGCCGCGAAGAAGACGACGATGATGTGGCGGTCAACGGGTCAAAGAGGTGATGTGTCACTGTGTGATTGGGCCAAGGTGTTGCTGACTCGGCTCGGCCGTTGGCGCGAGCGAGCCGAGTCGCCTCTGATCGAACGGCTAGGATAATTCGCCTAGTTTGATTTGTGGCCGTTGGATCGTCTTTTTATATTTTTTTGAATATTCGTTTATTAGGTAGAAATTAGAAAAATAGTGAAATGGCGCCATTTAGTCTAAGCAACACGTCGTCGTTTTGAGTGGAAGAGTAGTGAACGGCCAGGATTAAATTTAAGATAGATCGTAGCCGTCCATTCACCTAGTAGATGCGACACCGTTTAAGGGATATAGCCAAAAGCGTCGTCATTTTAGGCTTCAAGGATAGCGAGCGGTCCGGATCGGATCTTAGATATAATCGTGACCGTCCGTGCCTTTAACCTATGCGGCGCCGTTTAGATCAAGGAGTAGTGAATGGCCCGGATCGTGTCTGAAGTTTAATCACGGCTGTCCGTCGGTTTAGCTATGCGGCATCGTTTTTACAGAGAAGATCGAAGTGTCGTCGTTTCGCCTAGGCAAAGATCGACGGTTGAGATTGATCCACGAGTTGATCTCAGCCGTCCATTCTTTTTGAATATATTCTCGAGTAATTAGAAAATAGTTTAGAAAATTCAAAAATAAATAGATAAATAGCATACGGCGCCGTTTTGAGGTCGAGCGAGTTTGCTGAGTCGGTCGGACCGGGTTGACCGGTCGTTGACCGGGTTGACCCGGTCCGGTTTATTAATAAAAAAATAAAAGAAATTTCTACAAAAATCCAAAAAAATTGTAAAAATACCTAGAAAATTCATAAAAAATTCCCAGATTTTCACAAAAAAATTTCTAAAAATTTGTAGATCAATTCGGGACTCATAAAGTCTGGATCGAAAGTTTTGAGACTACGAGGGTCGATCTATGTCGATCCAGAAAATTTTGAATATTTTTGAAAAATAAATAAAAATTCCAAAAAAATAGAAAAATTAGAAAAATTCAAGAAAATCACAAAAAATGGGAAATGGCCACATTCAACTGGCCAAATCGAAATTTTGTGATTTTCGGGTCCCGAATCCCCAAAAATGACCATTCTACCCTTTCCGGGCCTTTCGCCCCAAATTTTTACCAAATCATCCCGACACCCAAATTTGATTTTTGTGTGGGCCGATAGGGCCATTTTTAGACATGTCAAACCTTGATTGATTGATTTGATTGCTTGTAATGATTTTGATTGCACATTAAATTTTTGATTGTGATTGTTATGATAGAAAATCCCCATCTGCATGTACACCGTTGACACCCGAATTTTTAGTCGCTTTTCCTTTAGTTTTATTTTCCAAAATTCACTAAAAATTCACAAAAATCAAAAAAATTAAAAAATCAACATTGGAAGCCTTGGCCAAGCCTAAGGAACCAATTTGGAACAAAAAATAATTTTTCATATTTTTCGCATTTTTTTAATATTTTCGAAAAATAGGAAAATACTTGAAAATTCATAAAAGATACTTTTCGAGGTCACAAAAATACACAAAAATATCCAATATTTTTCTTTTAATCCCCTTTTAATATTGACCTCAAGAAAAATTGAAAATTGAATCCAATTTTAGGTGTTTCTTCATAATACCTAAGGTTGAATTCTCATAAAAAAATACCAATTGAGTCTTTTTATTTGCAATTTTTGCACATGTTAGGTCTAGACATTCAATTGCAGTCCCTTTGAACTTCAATTTGATTAATTGAGCCCTCGATTGCACGAATTGCACGAATTATGCAAAATCCCCAAAATATTTGCAATTTAGTCCCTCAATTTGCAATTTTTGAAATTACTTTCAATTGAGGAACTTTCTATACACAATTGGGCTACCCATAAGGTTTTGACACATTCTGAATCGATTGGAATGGGTCTCATAGTCCAATTTTATCAATTAGACGTCCAATTGAGTTTTTCCCCAATTTGCCGATTTAGAAAAATTTGGGAATTTTATATAAATTGATGGGAAATTTTGGGTAAAATTACTTTTTTAGACAATATTCAGGGCCCTAAATCCAATTTTGAGGTTTAATTGTAAAAATTCCCACTCGATTTCGATTAATTTTGAAAATTCTATGAAAATTACTGTCAGAACCGGTTCGGACCGGTCGATCGGCCGGTCGGACCGGTCGAACCGGTCCGTAACAGTTCATCATCTTCCCCAACTTACTCGCGCGAATTGCAGGTTGAAGGCCGAGATTCATCACTCAAATTGAAGATCAATTCAAGCTTAATCGGATCAATTGTTGGAGGCGTTTTGTTTATTGGAGCAGCCCGCGTCAATTGACATCGGCGGCACGGCCAATGGCCGCCGGAGATGGTCGCAATCGCCGGTCAAGTCCCCCGTACCAAAAAAGTCAACATTCTCAATCCCGTGTCAAATTAGCGCGCATTTGGTGATCGACGGAGGCTTGACGGACACGGACGGAATCTTAATTGATCCCGTCGCCGTCCGGCAGCCTGGTTGCACGTGAGAACACGTGAGGAGGCCTCGGCGAGCTCTCGCCCGAACGCGCGCGAATTCGAAAATTGGGTATAAAAGGAGGAGAACATTCCGGATCAAAGAGGAGGTTCATTCGTGCTCACCAAGCTTAACAGATTAGAGAGAGAGTGAGTTAAAGAGAGGGAAAAGCTCTCGTCGCCCTCCATTGACGAAAGCTTGAGCGTGGTCCGCAAGTTCTTCGCCCAGCTGATTCGGATCAAATCGGAGCACCAAACCACTTCCAGAAGTCCTCTAGCACCTTGGAGAAGCGATCGCAGTCGCTCAATTAGCTTCAGATCTCTAGAAACGGTAAGTCTACTCCTCGATTTTCTCTCTCTGCGTGTTCATGGTATCCCGCCTTTGCGAGCATAATCATCTTAATTCTTGTGTGCGTTTTGTTCCCCGAGCATCACCGACTCGGTTCGCATCTCTGTTTTGCATCTATCTTGTTCGAAAACCTCGAGTCTAACCTACAACCGGTCGTGACTTGGTCGGACTTCGACTAGGTCATTCAGGCCACTGCGGGTTCAATCTGAACCCGAGGTAAGTGTTCCGAACTCACTTTGAGTGTGCCCGAAGCTTTAATTCGATAGTTATGTTCTATATTGCTTGGTTGAAGTCCGGAATGCTGTGTCCGTGCGAAGCTGATTGCTCGTGATTCTATGGATTAAATTGCTTGATTCTTAGATATGTTGGTCTAGAGGTCGAATGGAGTTGATCGCCGTTGGTTTGAGACTTTTCCGGTGAGATCTCACCGTTGGATCTCGCCGGAGAGCTCTCGGCCGTCCATTTCGCGTCGTCGCAACGAAGAAGATGAAGCCGACGTGTCCGGTCAGCGGGTCAGCGTGTTGAGTTGGCGAGCCGTGGTTGGTCCGGCTCAGGCACGAGTCATCTCGTCCGTTGAGCGAGCCGGCCGACTAGGATTAGATCGACGGTCGAGATAATTAGTTAGTTCAATTCTCGACCGTCCGATTAGATTTTAGATAATTCGTTTATTAGATTAGAAAATAAGAAAAAATCAAAACTATGCCGTTTAGTCTAGGGAGTGCGGTGTCGTTTTAACTAGAGAAAGAACGAACGGTCCGGATCGGTTTCAGAGTCAATCATGGCCGTTCAGGTTACTAAGGCGTGCGGCGTCGTTTTGGTCTAAGTAGAATGAACGGTGCATATTAGATTTGAGGTAGATCGTGGCCGTTCGTTAGTTTAGTTACGCGGCGTCGTTTTATACTCAAAGTCAGATACGTCGTCGTTTTATATGTAGAAGGTTTGAATAGCTCAGATCGAGCCTTAGAATTAGATCGTGGCCGTCCGTCCGCCTATTAGCTATACGACGTCGTTTTTTTTAGAAGACTAGAGGAGACGTCGTTTCACTTAGGTAAGGATCGACGGCTGAGATTGATCCTGGAGATTGATCTCGGCCGTTCGTTCATTTTAGTATATTCAGATATTTGGAAATTAGGTTTTAGAAAATAAAAAAAAAAATATAGAAATAAATAGATAAATAGCATACGGCGCCGTTTTGGGTGTCGTGAGTGAGTCTACGGGCGGTTCGACCGGGTTGACCGGTCGTTGACCGGTTGACCCGGTCCGGTTCATTAATAAAAAATAATAAAAAAATAAAAAGAAATTTCCAAAAATTCCAAAAAATTTGTAAAAATACTTAGAAAATTCATAAAAATTCCCAGATTTTCACAAAAAATTTCTAAAAATTTGTAGATCGATTCGGGACTCATAAAGTCTGGATCAAACATTTTGAGATTTCGAGGGTCGATCTGTTTCGATCCGGAAAATTCTCATTTTTTAAGAAAATAAATAAAAAATTCCAAAAAATAGAAAAAATTAGAAAAATTCCAGAAAATCACAAAAAATGGGAAATGGCCACATTCAATTGGCCAAATCGAAATTTTGTGATTTTCGGGTCCCGAACCTCCAAAAATGACCATTCTACCCTTCCGGGCCTTCCGCCCCAAATTTTCGCCAAATTACCCGAAAACCCGAATTTGGTTTTTGTGTGGGCCGATAGGGCCATTTTAGACATGCCAAACCTTGATTGATTTGATTTGATTGACTGCGATTATATTGATTGCGCATTTAATTTTCATGATTGTGATTGTTAGAAATAGAAATTTCCCATCCGCATGTACACTTAGAACCGTTAGAACCTACCTCACCCGATATTGCGTCCGCATGAATTTTTAGGTTAGAAATACACTCAACATCGGTAACCGAAAGGGCGTCGATGAAAATCTCGGCATAACCAAGTCCCCGGACCCAAAAATCTCTGGTTTTCGCGGAACCGAACGGTTTCTCCCGACCGGTCGATAAGGTTTTCCGATCGTACCTTCCAATAAATCGATCGGTGGCGACTCCAAATTGCATGTACACTTCGCACATGCCACCCGACCACACAAGGTCAATTTTGATATTTGATAAATTCTACCCGACATCGCGATTCGAGTAATGGGTCTTGGGAGAGACCCGCGATCCCATACATAGAAAAATATGCACAAAAGGGGGATCGGCTCGTTAACCCCCGCTCGCCCGCGGGGAGACGACCGACGGAGGAGGGTCGCGACATACACCTAGAACCGTTAGAACCTACCTCACCCGATATCGCATCCGCATGAATTCTTAGGTTAGAAAGACACTCAACATCGGTAACCGAAAGGGCGTCAATTTGAAATTTGGCGTAACCAAGTCCCCGGACCCAAAATCTCCGGTTTTCGCGAAACCGAACGGTTTCTCCCGACCGCTCGGTAAGGTTTTCCGATCGTACCTTCCAATAAATTGATCGGTGGCGACTCCAAATTGCATGTACACCTCGCACATGTCACCCGACTACACAAGGTCAATTTTGATATTTGATAAATTTTACCCGACATCGCGATTCGAGTAATGGGTCTTGGGAGAGACCCGCGATCCCACATAAATATGTATAAAAGGGGGATCGGCTCGTTAACCCTACTCACCCCGGAACATACGTACGAAAAAAAAAATATATTTTCCGGAGGAGGGTCGCGACAGATCGGCAACTCCACCGGTGACTTATTTTAAGAGGACTTAAGCCGTTAAAAACGTTGATTGTTTTTTAACCTCATTTTCTGCAGATGCTCTTGAAGATGAGGTACGTCCACTAACAAAAGTGTTAAATGTTGATGCAGATGGGAGTTATAAGGGGTGGCGTCTATGCTAACCTTTTTGATGCAGATATGGAGTTTTGGGGTTGTTTGTTTATTTATGCAAATATTGAAGCGGTGTTTTGAATATAAATTGTGGTGCATGTCTTGCATATTTTGAGGATCACGACACTGCACGCACAAGCGCCTAAACCCGAGCCGCGAATCACCCTTATAGGTCGCCATAGATAGGGATCGGTATGCGAAGCTCTTGTGTTTGATTGCACTTGGGTTGACCATATTTGATCCCGTTCGCTATGCAAGATTGATGGTCCTACCCGCTTGTTGTTTGATTGCGCTTGTGGGCGGCCCATCGATTTGTATAGCGGGAGCCTTTTAGGTCCATACCCGAGCCTTTTTGATTTCTTTAGAGTTAAACCTCACTTGTCTCATGCGCATGTGAAATGGACGGTTGGCATACCTACAACCAAAAACCCAAAAAAGAGTAACATCTGTTGGTAAGGCTTTCTACCCTCTTTATTTTGAGCTTGTAAATTTAAATTTTGCATATAATGCATTTCCACGACATATCATCACAATTTGTAAGATCATTTAAGTGAGCGGGGTTGAAAGTCAAATTTTCCTTTTTAGGATAGATGGCGCCCCAAAGTCATGTTGATGTACTCGACGTATTCACATGGGAGCGGAGGACCGTTCGGCGCAAAGACCGGGTACCCGCTACATTTTGAGTCTTCGGGTTTGTCCATGGACGGGAGCTCAATGGACGGAACCACATCCGTAGCGAGAGTTGCGATTATACCCGATGTGGATGATATTTGGAGCTCGAGCGCGAGAAAGAAAGAATTTGGGAGTTGTATATGAAATTGGCGAAGAAGCCTCGTGCGACCAAGACGGCCCCAAAGCACTCCCCAATTAAGAAGGAGGAAGTCATCACCATATCCTCCGATGATGAAGAAGATGCCAAGCTTCCCGAGATAGTGGAGATTTCATCCGATGAGGATACCGTTCCGATTGTCTAGTTTAGTACGACTTTGGGGCATTTTCTAGGTTTCATTATATTTTGAGTCTATTATGTACTTTCATTGACATTTATTGTCCGAACATCTTTAGATACTATCATGTTCTATCTTTTTCGACTTTATTGTATTAGACTTGTAAATTCCATGAGTTGTCAGTTTGTGAGCGACTTTCTACCCCGATTACACTTAAACGATCCTGATCAAATTACATACCATCTTTGGGTGAGATTAGGTCCATAACTACCCTATTTGGCTTATTTGGGTCAAGTAGGAGTAGTTGACCCTCATGTTACCAAAAGATGACATGGAATTTGGTTAGCACATTTGCATCACATTTCATGCATATGCATATTAAACTGTGGTAATTGACTTTAGGATCATCATTTTTGCATTTTTAGATCATGGGGAATGGAGACATCAAAGTCATCCCAATACCGCCCAAGGAACTCGCTATATGGTGGGATCGCCTCGACATCGTCAACAAAGCCTACGTGGAAGGACGTTTGGGACGACTTATAGATTTGATCAAAGTGGAATACCAACCGGCGCTCATTCAAGCACTAGCCAAGGCATGGGACGCGCGCACAATGACATTTAACTTCCGAGGATTAGAGCTGACCCCTACGCCCGAGGAGTATACCGCTATTATCGGGGCCAAATTTGAAGAACGTATAGCTCAACCCCCTTTGGACATGGACTCTACTCGTTCGTTATCGAGTTTTCTTCGTCTTAAAACTTCTGAGATTGAAAAAGTTTACAAATCCAATTCTAACAAGTTCACCTTCTTGTTCCTTTTCGACAATTATTCCTCTTTACCCATCGAAACCGGTCATAAATCGGGAAAGGTGTTCATCTTGGCTTTCTTTGTATTTGACCTATTCCCAACTTCTAGAACTACCTTTGACCCTTCTATAACCCATATAGCCAGACAAGCATGTTGTCGCTGGGATTATTCGTACATGATTCTAGCTGAGACCTTTCTTTCCCTAAATCGTTCCAAAACTTCGAAAAAGGTCGTTTACCAAGCGTCTAGTGGGCTACTCCACATGTGGTTCACCTCTCATATAAAGACATTCCAACTCCGAGTAGGGTGTTATGAGATCAACGAGCACGTTCACCCTCTTAGATCCTTCATTAAGTGTCAATCCCTTGTACCCAAATACTCGTTTAAGAAGTGGGTTGAGCTATTAGACAATTTGAAACCCGAGCATATTAGATGGCGCCTGACTTGGCCTAAGATTATAGAGGCTCGCATTATGGGTGTTGAAGATAGTCCTATCCCCCTATTGGGATGTACTGGTGCTGTGGCATATTACCCCATCCGAGTGGTGAGGCAATTTGGAGTTCTACAAGAGATACCACCGGATGTTTGTCCCGGGATCTTCTCATTTGATATGACACGAGGAAAGCTCACTAAGGAAACAAAGGAGTTGTATCGGGCCCGGATCAAGCTTATTCTTCACGCTTTGAAGAACTCCCCGCTACAACAAGTTGAATGGCCGGATTATTTGGATGATGAGATGAACATTCATAGAGCCTCTAAGGAGTATATCAAGAAGTTTAAGGAGTATCGCCAATCAATGGTCGAGCCATATGTACCTGAGTGCGTATCTCCTCGGATTGAAGAAGTGGAGTCCTACGAGCCAGAGTACATAGTACCATATGTACCGGTAGTAGAGCCGTACATTCCCGAAGATCCAGAGCAATGGATGTTAGAAGAAGGAGAAGACCCATACTAATGGGATTCAGATGGGTCAGAAGAACAAGAAGAGTGGAAGCGTCCTAGACTTGGATAGATTCATTTCCCCATTTAGATTTTCGCATATTTATTATCTTTTAGATACTTCCGAACAATTTGGTTTGTAATATATACATATTATTTCTTTTATGAACACTTCATGCATACATATAGAAAAGTCAATTACCACGGATCAATGTCTCCAAATCCTTTAATATTTCCCATACTGATTTGATGTTCCGAAAACAGGTGAGTGATAAATACGAGGACTCGTAGCAAGACGCGCAAATTGAGGATGGAACAAGAAGAGCTCGCACCTCGTGTGGGTAATCTAGAGAATCAAATGAATATGATCGCCACAATGGTGGCGGAGATGAAAGCGATGCTGATCGCTAGCCAGGGGAGATACCCCGTTGATCCTAATTCCCAAGCCCCTACGGAGTCATCCGACGGAGTGAACGCTAATCCGGCGCCCGCCGCTAATCCCACTTTGAACCCGGAGCGACCGCCTAAGGATCCTCCTGTTGTGATAGATTTGGAAAAGAAGGAGAAACAGGTCCTCAAAATGGAAGAGGAGATAAGAAGGCTTGCTAAGATCGAAGAGTGTTTGGCGAGTCGGGGTTATGAACTCTCGAGGTTCGACAAGGTTGCACCATTCGAAAAGATAGAGGTTCCCGCTGACTACAAGGAACCGGACTTTGTAAGGAGATATAATGGGACCGGGTGTCCCAAGGCGCACTTGAAGTATTATTTGCGCCGAATGTCCCAATTCTCCGACAACATCCCACTACTGGTTAACACCTTCCAGGAGAGCCTATCTAGGGCAGCCCTGGCGTGGTTCATAGAATTGGAACCAGAGAGGCTTGCCGATTGGGACAAACCGGCAGATGAGTTCCTTCGGCAATACAAGTTTAACACTTTGACCGCCCTCACTAGAGAGGACCTTCCGAGAACTACAAAGGGAAAGAGCGAGGTCGTTCGCGCCTACGCCCAAAGATGGAGAGCACTGGCTGTGCGGGTAAAGCCGCCCGTCCCGGAAGAAGAACTAATAGACCTGTTTCTCAAGGCCCTTCCCTTTGAGTTTTTCGACAAGCTGAACACCTCTGGGTGTCGGACGTTTGCGCACCCGATCAAGGTGGCGGAACGCCATGAGTGGGCACTAAGAGAAAAGAAGATGCCCGAGGCGCCGTTCAAACGCCAATACCCTTTGAGAAGGGATAATAGTGAGCAAACTGGAGAAGTAGCCTTTGTCCCTAACCCGCCAAAACCCAGAAATTTTTCACCTTCAATCCCTACCCAAGGAACGTCCTCCTGGACCGCTTCCAAACCACCTGAATTCAGAAAAAAGAACCAAATTGTTTTTACCCCACTACCCCGACCCTTATCCAAACTACTACCAATGCTTCTGGAGAACCGCTTAGTTGCAAAAGAGCCACCTAGAGCTCACCCGCCAAGATTTCCCGGGTATGATGAGACCCAGACGTGCGTATACCATATGGGAGAAAGGGGACATAACGTGGACAACTGCCTCGCTCTCAAGTTCAAGGTGCAAGCATTGATTGATGGAAAAGTTCTAGAGTTTGATAAGGCTGAACCAAATGTGCAGCAGAACCCGCTACCCGAGCATCACGAGGTGAACGCGATTTTTGAAGGCGAAGAGGAAGAAGTTTTGGAGTTCATAGTGGACATAAGTAAAATGCGGGATGTCTTGACATTGGCCTCACAATACCCGGAAGGAGAAAATATTTCCCGGGAGCAAAAGGAAGCTTGCTTAGAAAAGCTGATTAGCTTGGGCGTCATAGGGAAAATGGAAAATGTCACTTTCAAGGGGACCTACGTGGCGGTGGACATGCTGTCCGAAGAATTTGTAATGAAACCTACGAGGGGAGCTGTTCTGAAAATACCCTCGGGATACTTGATGAGCATTAAAGATGGCCAAGAAATTGAAGAGACAGATGAATATGAAGTCCGTCTGGATAAGGCCCGCCGAGGCGATAGAAGGTTTTTGCAAAGGGCCCTAGAGAGAGGCGAAATAGTTGACAACCTGGGGGAAGATAGTGGCGGTTACAACTTTAAAGTGCTATATTTGGCGCCCCCGAGTTTCTTTGTTGACTCGGGAGATGTAGTCCCCGATGGATGGGGTGGAATGGACGACCCCGAAAGTGAAGAATTTGTGGGAACGGTAGATGAAGTCAAAGACCAAGCGGCTCCTCGGAATGAACAGGTGAATCAGGAGTCCAACGTGCGACTTTCTAATTTGGAGACCCATATGCGACATTTAACAACCATGGTAGCGAAAATATCGCAACTGATGGCTAAGAATGATGCCATGAGAGTAGAAGAGAACATGCAGGTTCTGGAGATACGGCGGGCTATAGACACACAAAATCGAAAGATCGCTCTACTGGAAGAGCAAGGAGACAATGTGTCAAGGAAAATGGATGAGTTGAAGGAGCTGATTACGCCACTCACCCAAGCAAGAAATGTTCCGCCTCAAGGCGCGAACCCGAGAGTGACCTTCCGCACGAAGTATAATGGCGCTGGATGTCCTCTGGCGCATATCTCATACTATCTTCGCTAAATGGTTGGCCACCATGAAGATGACGAAACACCGATCCGGAACTTCGGTCAAAGTTTAACGGGCCCCGCGCTAGCATGGTTTTAGTTGATTGACCTAGACTGGGTCTCGAGCTGGGAAGATTTATTAGAACACTTCATACGACACTTTGAAGCTGGAATCAGAGGTTATTTCACTAAAGCTAATCTGTTGAATATCGGGAATGGTGAAGACGAGAGCTTTGAACTCTTCGCTAGGAGGTGGAAGAAACACGCTGTGATGGTGCAATCGCCGCTGTCGGAGAGAGAAATGCTGGAGTTCGTACTGAAGTCACTTCCGGCTGAATACTTTGACCGCATGTATGCATACACGTACTCGTCATTCC
Source organism: Rhodamnia argentea (assembly GCF_020921035.1). Lineage (NCBI taxonomy): Eukaryota > Viridiplantae > Streptophyta > Magnoliopsida > Myrtales > Myrtaceae > Rhodamnia > Rhodamnia argentea. Next base: position 32,384,533 of record NC_063153.1, on the reverse strand, counting down.
CACATCTGGTGGAGATTGGTATGAGAATTGAGGGGATTATCTTGAGAATCAGAAAGGAAAGGCAGAGGTGTCTGGATGAAGAAAGTGCCACGTTGGTAAGGCCGGGTCCAGAATATAACCCCGAGGATGTTCATGAGGATGAAATGATCGGGATGGTAGATACCCCAATTCGTTTCGTGATTGATTTGAACAAAGTTGATAGCTGGGAGTTGGAAGCTTCTAGTTCAGAAAAACCATCAACATCCGAATCACTACCAGAAAAGATCATACCGGTGAAGATTAGGTTACCGCATGTGGAGGAGTATAATTCAAGGGCAGTTCATTGGGATTATGGAACGGGCGAGACCGACGCCATAATGAGATCCGGAAGGTATTATCCACCGAGAGAGGCGGATTCCGAAAAGAAAGTCCCGACTGCATAAGAGATTGAGAAATTGCAATCGGTCTTAAAAACCGGTGAGTATGAGGTCGTTGACCAGCTGCGGAAGATGCCTGCACGGATTTCTTTATTGGATCTATTCAAGAATTCCGAAAAGTATAAGAATGCCCTCTTGAAAGTGCTGGATGAGGTGCATGTTCCGGAAACAATTAACGAAGTGCAACTGGGAGATTTCGTGGGAGCTATCCTCTTGAAAGACCAGATATCCTTCTCGGATGAAGACTTCCCAAAAGAAGGGCGGGTCCACAACAAAGCCCTTTACATAGCTGTGAGGTGTCACGGAAAAGAGCTGCCTCACGTCTTGATTGATAATGGCTCTGCTTTCAACCTATGTCCTCTGAGCACTTTGAGAAGCTTGGGGATCAACGAAGACTTCGTCAAGACGTCTAAAGCTACTATCCGATCATTCGATGGAGTCTCCAAGAATGTGGTGGGAGAGATCAAATTGGACATTGTCATTGGACCGGTAACATTTTCTATACCGTTCCAAGTGTTAGATATCCCTAGAGCTTTCACCTTGCTTCTAGGACGACCATGGATCCATGTGTCTGGAGCGGTACCTTCCTCCCCGCATCAAAAGTTAAAATTTGTGGTCAAGGGTCAGTTGATCACCGTCCATGGCGAGACAGGACATCGGGCCGCTTTAAAAGGGATGGTTCCATACGTCGAGCCTTCAAAGGAGGAGGAGCTGAGTTATCATACCTTCGACATTGTATCCGTCATGCATGTGTCACCGGATGCAAAGGTAGCTACACCGGAGCTTTCGAAGCCTGCGACCATGGCAGGAAGAGTGCTACTCTCGAATGGATTTATTCCAGGTGCCGGATTAGGGAAATATGGTCGGGGAATCCGTAACCCTTTGAATTTGGGCTCAAATGACCACAAGGTTGGTCCGGGTTATAATGGAATAGCGAAGAATAATACAGGTCGAGGTCGAGGTCGAGGTCGAAACAAATGTTATGGAGACCGTGGACGCCGTGGACACCAAGGTGGCCGTTTCATAGGCACCGATGCATGGAAAGCTAGAGGAAAAATGTTCTTAAACCCCTTATTCGAGGTATTCTCTAAAGGAGGCAAATGGCTGGAAGATGAGGACATCTCCGAGGATGCAGAGCCGGACCTGTTCAACCCGTTCCTGGATAATCGGGTAAACGTGATAATTGAGTGGCTGGACGATGATTTCCCCACCCCCGAGTAAAAGGCTCTTTCTGAACTTTACCTTTTAATGCATTTTGATTACTGCACTTGTTTTTGAAGCTTTTTGCTATTTTAGCACCCTTTGGGTTACACGTTGCGGTCCGAGAAGTGCAGTATTGTATTGCCCTTAGTTGCATCTGTTAATGAAAATCATCTCAAATTTGATTACAGACGTGTGGAGCAACGGATTGGTCCGATGATGACAATTGATTCTACCATGAAACTTGAGGCCTGATCCGCCATATGATCTTGGGTTTTAAATAGCTTTTTGAGAACAAGGATGTCCGGGAAATTATGGACTAGTTCTCTTTCCTTTTTCTTCAAAATTAAATTCGAAAAATGTTTCCATGATAAAAAACATGCATTCTTTGATTTTATCATCTTTGAATACTAACCTTTCATGTTGCATTTCAGGCATGTCATCCCACCCATACATAACAGGTTAATATGTGACTCAGATCAGCTCGATGATTATGCATGCGAAGTTGATATAGACGAGGTTGATGTGAGCGATATCAAGAAAGAGTGGGATTGTTTTGAAGGATCTGAACCCCCTATCTCCGAAGAACCCATCACTATTAATTTGGGAGATTCCGACTGCGTCAAGGAATTGAAAATAGGAGGACACCTGTCCGCAGCAGATGTTTTAAGAATGACGGCATTGCTCAAGGAATATCAAGATATTTTCGCCTGGTCATATGCTGACATGCCGGGTTTAGATCGTGAAATTGTGGAGCATGCTCTGCCCACCAATCCTTCTTGCACACCAAGAAATCAATCACCCAGAAGAATGAATCCCGAATCGGCGGATAAGATAAAGGAAGAGGTGATGAAGCTCCTTAAAGTTGGATTTATCGAGGCTGTCCCATATGCTGATTGGGTCGCCAACATTGTACCAGTTAAGAAAAAAGACGGGAGAATTAGAATATGTGTAGATTATCGGGACTTGAACAAAGCCAGTCCAAAAGACGATTTTCCTCTACCGCACATTGATGTACTCATTGACAGTACCGCGAGTTTTGAATTATTCTCCTTTATGGATGGATTCTCGGGATATAATCAGATCATGTTGAAGGAAGAAGACAAGATCAAAACCTCATTCACTACACAATGGGGAACTTTCTGTTACAAGGTAATGCCCTTTGGATTGAAAAATGCAGGGGCAACATATCAAAGGGCTATGGCGACACTTTTTCATGACATGATACATAAGGAGATTGAGGTCTATGTGGATGATATGATTGCCAAGTCCAGACCTGGAGAAGACCATGTTAAAGTGCTAAAGAAATTATTTGATCGATTGAGAAAGTACAAGCTCAAGTTGAATCCTGCGAAATGCGTATTTGGCGCAAGATCCGGAAAGCTGCTAGGATTTGTGGTGAGCAGTCGTGGTATTGAAATTGACCCTTCCAAGATTAAAGCCATATGGGAAATAGGGACTCCTGCCATTGTCAAAGAAGTAAGGGGCCTACTTGGAAGATTGAATTATATATCCAGATTCATATCCCAACTGTCAGAAACGGCGAAACCCTTTTTCAAACTCCTGAAGAAAGGCGCAAAAGTAAAATGGGATTCAGAATGCCAACAAGCATTTGAGAAGATTAAGGAATATCTAGTACAACCTCCAGTATTGGTACCTCCTATCCCTAACGTTCCTTTAACTCTATATCTGACGGTTAACGATGAATCCTTGGGAGCTTTATTAGCTGAGACCAACCCCAAGGATCGTAAGGAACGGGGCATATATTATTTGAGCAAAAAGTTCACAACATCTGAAGCCAAATACCCAGCAGTGGAAAGGACTTGCGTAGCATTGGTTTGGGTCCTCCACAGATTGAGGCAGTATACGCTGCACTATCATATAGAGCTGGTCACTGAAAATGACCCTATCAAGTACCTTTTGGAGAAACCAACATTGATGGGAAAGATGGCTAAATGGCAAATATTGCTTTCAGAGTTCGATATCAAAACTTCTCCCCAAAAGTCTGTCAAGGGAAGAGCAATTGCTGACATGCTAGTTGAGAATCCTCCTAAGGACGTTTTAGAGCAAAACAAGGGAGGTCAAATCCTGAATATATCTGAAGACAAATGGACAATGTATTTTGACGGCGCAGTGAACCTCACTGGATCAGCCACCGGGGCAGTTATGATATCCCCCGAAGATCAACATTATCCAGTTTCAGCCAAATTGGTGTTTCCATGCACCAATAACATTTCTGAATATGAAGCCTGCATACTGGGATTACAATTGGCCATATCATTAAAAGTGAAAAAGTTACTGGTATATGGAGATTCCATGCTGATTATCTTACAAACCCAAGGAGAGTGGAAGATAAAGGATCCCAATCTTATTCCCTATCATAAGTACCTTGAGGAGCTGATCCAACATTTTGAGGAGATCACTTTTGAGTATCTTCCAAGAACCCAGAATCATTTTGCTGATGCTCTGGCCACACTATCAGCCATGTTACAAGTGCAAGACGGCCTTGAGATAGAGCCGTTAAGGATTGACATCCTTGAGCAACCGGCGTATTGCATGGTCATTGAAGAAGAACCTGATGAAGAACCGTGGTATCATGACATCAAGAATTATCTGCTGAAGGGCGAGTTCCCACAAGGCAGTCAACCAGAAGATAAGAAATACATAAGCAAGACGGCATCTAAATTCTTCCTCAGCGGACAGATTTTATACAAGAGGTCTTTTGATTCAATCCTATTGAGGTGCGTGAATTCGAAAGAAGCAAATCTCATTATGAAAGAGATTCATGAAGGAGAATGCGGACCGCATATGAATGGCCACCTCCTCGCTAAGAAGATCATGATGCTCGGATATTACTGGATGACTATCGAGTCGGATTGCAACCAGCATGTTAGATCCTGTCATCAATGCCAGGTATACGGCGACAGGATAAATGCGCCGCCAACCGAGCTACATCAAATGTCAGAACCATGGCCATTCTGTATGAGGGGAATCGATATGATCGGCCCTATCAACCCAAAGGCCTCCAACTGACATCGCTTTATTCTGGTGGCTATTGATTATTTCACCAAATGGATTGAAGCTAGCTCATATGCCAATGTCATTGCGAATAGTGTGGCTAAGTTCATCAAGCGAAATATCATCTCAAGATATAGAGCGCCAAGAGCCATCATTACAGACAATGGCTCAAATTTTAACAACAAGGTGGTCGATCACCTATTGGAACAATTTAAGGTACGACACCTTAATTCTTCACCTTACCGCCCACAAATGAATGGAGCTGTGAAAGCGGCAAACAAGAACATCAAGAAGATATTGGCCAAAACCGCTGAGAAATATCGAGACCGGCACGAAAGATTGCCATATGCTCTTATGGCTTATCGAACTTCAATACGTACTTCAACCGGGCCAACTCCCTACTCTTTGGTATACGGTATGGAAGCAGTCCTACCAGTGGAGGTGGAAATCCCCTCTTTAAGGATCTTGTCTCAAGTTGAGCTCACGAAAGAGGAGTGGAACCGGCAGAGACATGAACAGTTAAATTTGATTGACGAAAAACAATTGAAGGCTATCTGCTATGGTCAAAGCTACCAGAAGAAAGTAGCCAGAGCTTTTAACAAGAAGGTCAAACCTAGAAATTTTGAAACAGGGATGCTAGTTGTGAAGAAAATGCTCCCAAATGCCCAACATCCAGGAGGCAAATTCATGCCAAATTATGAAGGCCCTTACGTGATTCAGAAGGTCTTATCCGGGGGAGCTCTTATACTTGTAAACATGGATGGAGAAGAGTTGGCAAGTCCAGTGAATTCGGATGCCGTGAAGAGATATTTTCCTTGAAATAAATTGAGCTTCAGAGCGATTAATGAGCAGATCTGAGTCACATAAAGATTTTGCATTCGCATGACATTTGCATACATGCATTTGCATACGTTTGTATTTTGTAGGTGGACTGGGAATCATGAAGAACTTTGCAGTGCAATTGATCAAAACAGGGAGGTTATCTGTTATTTTGGATTACAGATTTTGTATATCTTTAACTGATTTGTTTCCTTTTATTTTTACAGGAAACGGGAGTCGACATCCGAAGGAGGTAGAAAGGAGTCGCTCCGAGATTTGAAAATTTTGAATATCTTGAACTAATTGTTTCCTTTTATTTTTACAGGAAACAGGAGTCAACGTCCGAAGTAGACAAAAAGAAATCGCTTCGGGATTTGAAATTTTAAACATCTTGAACTGATTGGTCACTTTTGTTTTTACAGGAAACGGGAGTCAACATCCGGAGGAGACGAGAAGAAATCGCTTCGAAACTTAAAATTTTGAATACCTTGAACTGATTGTTTCCTTTTGTTTTTACGGGGGACAGAAGTCAATATTTGAAGAAGACAGGTTTGAGGTTCTCCTCCTTTACAAAGTATTTTCATACACCGTCGTGCTTGAAATTGAAAAAACTTGGATTTATAAAGCCACAAGGCCCCTTTCAAAGAAATATTCCTTACAAATTACAGAAACATCTTTTGAATAAATTTTTTGATGAAAACTTTTGCAAAAGATGAATTTTGATGAAAACGCCCTGAGTTTCTATAAAAGGGCATGTTTTGAAAGCTTTTCAAAAGACTGATCCTTCAGATGAAAAGAGGCAAACATTACCCTTAAACACATCCCCGATACACTTGAGTGATGAGTGAGAGTGATAGAGCGAAAGAGCTTAACCTCGGGATGTAGAGGTCATTCGCGGTGATTACATAGATTGAAATGATGAAAGGCATTTCCATTTCAAAATTATCCATACACATTTATATCCCTTGATAACCACTCCGAGCCAAAAATGGAGAATTTTATGAATATAACCCTGTCAAGAACCACCCCACACTGGGGCATATTTGGAGGTTCATTGGATGATTCCTTGGAGAAAAGATCGGGTAAGACTTTATTGTGCTAACCTGCATCAATCTTTTTGTGATAGCTTCAGGTGATTTCTGGCAGAGACTTGGAACACCTCAAAGTGAAGAAAAGCACTTCATTTCTATATCCCAAACACTTACCCTTTGAAAAGCCAATTTGAGCCTTCGAATATTCATCTCTAAACCCTTATTGGTGATCACCTCCCCACATTGGGGCAAAACGAAAGGATAACCAGCAATGAGTCAAAAAGGATGATCGGGAGAATTTTTTATACTGGTCTCCAAAAGAGCCAGCCAATGCAAAGAATGATAAAGATTGAAAGGGCTGAAAAAAGCAAAGTGCTTGGTAAAAGCAAGGCCAAAGCCCATGAAGAGCATCCTGAAAAGGGGCAAAGTTTGAGAAATCAAGATGAAAAGAGGAAAATCCTCAAAGTCAATTAAAGAAAGAATGATCATGAATTTACTGCGAAAGCAAATGAATGCTGGAAAATGTCAAGGTGATCACCAAAGTTTACCCCTCTTTTGAAAATATGGCCATTCTTAAAGAGCCAACCTTAAGCCAAGATACAACCTGTCACCAAAACTTTTCTGATCTAAGAGGTGTTTCAGGTTGATGCAAGAAATCATACAGGAAGCTACCACTTAAAGAGGTAAGAACAATCATGTCTTATCATGTCTTCGGGGTTCTTGACTTGTATACTCGAAGAAGCTGTTTCTGATCGAAATTCATTTCTAAACCTTAAAATGAGCATCCTTTGATAAGCCTTTGACCCGGCCCGAATTACGGTCCCTTTTAAAATGCATTTTCTGATTAGTCAGATTGTATGCATCTCGAATGATCCCGAAACCTCAAGGTTAGGTTTCCTGTGAGCGGATTTGAATATTAAGAAAAGCCTTCCCAAATAGTGAGAAGCCCTCTTGGATGAAGGAAAACCCTTTTGAAGAACTTTTAAAACAACCTTTTTTGTAGAACACTTAGGATGTGTCATTTAAAATCCATCCTCAATGGGAATTTGAAATTGTGATTGAACACATTTCCTTCGCAAATACACTTCGAAAATTTATCTAAGAATTCTTAAGTTTCTCTCCAGAACTTAGAATTGTCATTCTAATGATATTTGATTGAACTTTCTGCAGGTTCGCTAGTGATCCCAAATGTCACGCCCCGTGTCCTTTTTGGCACGCTAACATCCCTCACTCGCTATATATCTTCCAGGATCGACAAGACAATAAATTTGAACGCGATGCAATATGCACATGCGGAAGCGATGCAACACCCAAATGGTAGAATTAAACAGAATGACTTTAGAAGACGAGAGATTTTTCATAACATAAAGAGACGATCGTTCTTACAACGCATAAGGACAAAATACATGAGGATGCAAGGGAGACAGTCAGCTTGGGTAAATAGGGTTCCCACAAAATATATGACAACTAAGGGTAGGCGTTCTACGAGACCACATCCATCCATCAGGATGTACCAAAAAGTAAGGGGCCCTACTCCGGTCTTCAGTCCGCGACATCTGCCGGTGGTGGCACATCTTCCGGGTCAGACTCCATTGGCTCTTCAGCGTCCTCCTCCTCCATCGAATCGGTGTTATAGTGCCTATAGTACACCCTACCATCGCCTATCCCATATTTGGTCACTATACGGTCCATTCGTCTCGGTATCCCAAAAGCGGCGGCGACATTTTCAGGGTCGGGGGTCTGAAAAGGTTTTGGGATACAACTATGAGAATAAATCTCAATAAGCTAACCCCTAAGCCTCGCTCAGGATAACAGTACCTCCAAGCCAACTCTATTAAGACCAAAACCCAACATACCACCAGTAGTAATAATAACCTCGAAATTATCAATTAAAGAGAATTGACACCATGCACACTTCAAATCAATATTCCACCAAATCTATAGTAACAAGCTTCGTACTTAGGCACTTATCAACAATTCAATCACAATGCATGGCAATAAATTCAAGGGGATCAATTCCAGCAATCAGGTCCGCAATTATCATTTCGGACTATTCAAAATCACACTCCCCGCGTCATATAGGCGCCTCAGGGTAATCGTATCACCTTCCCCGCGTCATATAGGCGCCTCAGGGTATTCATCTCACCATCACATTTACCAATACATTTCCCCGCGTCTTATAGGCGCATCGGGGTATTCATAAACACCATCCCCGCGTCATATAGGCGCATCAGGGTATTCAAGTACACTCCCCGTGTCACGCCCCGTGTCCTTCAAGCGCGCCAACATCCCTCGTTGTCGAAGAAATCTCGCAACTCACCAGGATCGCGAACGGACGTAAAACACGCGAGATGCAAATGCAAGCGGAAGCAATGAAAACAAACCCGACAATGAATATAGAATGACCTTAGAACATAACACCAAAATACATATAACATAGCCCGATAGGTTCAAGGTTCATACAGACCACCAGAAATAAAACGACTACGACTCAAGGATACAGCATAGGGACACAAAAGGAAACTCCCTAAACATAACCACTCGTCGACACACGAGGGTCCAAAAGTAGGGATAAGGACCTCTACACACCTAAGGGTCAGGCGTCATCATCAGAAGTAAACTCGGCAGGGGGAGCGTACTCCGGGGAGAAACTCGTCACGATGGCTCCACTAAACGCCCGCTCGGGCTCCTCCCATGGCTCCTCCTCTCGCACATCTTCCAGGTCCTCCTCTAGATCAGACGCCTCCTCGGGTATCGGCTCTTCTTCCGGTTCGGACTCCTCTTCGGGTTCCTCCATCTCCTGGTCATGTGCTAGATCCACGACATGAACTACGTTCGGGACAGGCTCGGGGATCGGTCCAACTACAGGTCCAAGGACAGGGAGTCTCGAAGGTGAAGCTATCGGGAGTCTAGGTCCAGCGGCATCCAAGACGTGCTCGGGAATCACCTCCTCCCTCAAAGGTCCAGATAAATAATCCCCATCCTTATAAGTCCAAGAGAGGAAGGAATAAGGGGTCAAGTATCCTCTCGCGTCGTCGATCCACAAGGTGCTAACCCTCCGATAATACGTCCGATCTGGTCCCACTCTATACTCGGTAATCACGGGCTCAAACCGAGTCGGTAGTCCAAAAAGTAGCGGCATCGCGGCGATCGGGGTCGAGGGTCTGAAAATGTTGGTCCCACAGAGGGGTGAGATCGACATCTCAGCAAGCGAAGCCTAACCTATCCTAAGGTCCTAGTACCTCCAGACAAAACTCGGCATGCAAACAATCCAATCCAAACAGCAGACAGTGGTCAATTCAAAGTGCACGAATAAAGCAATCATGTACAGAACCACCCGGAACATGCCAAATCACACAAGTCGATCCTCGCCATAGGGCTCACATACCACCTCCATAATTTAGTATCATAATCTCATATATCAAGTACAAGCCTCGGACTCTTAGGAACACGGCATTGTACGTATAAATACAGATATTTTTGTGTGCACACCGGGGTCTCAGACACTTAGGAATACGCCCCATGGGGTCTCGGACACTTAGGAATACGCCCCATTTATTCAACGGTCTCGGACACTTAGGAACACGACCGGATTAAGTCTCGGACAATTGGGCGAACACGGCATACTATACGGCCTCGGACGCCTCAATTAAACACGACTTTATAATCTCATGTATAGGTCATACACAAAGGGCCTCATGCCCTAATATCACAATATTGTAATTCCACAATTACTTGGGCTATTTAGCATGTCAATACCATCACGAGCTCGAATCGGGCCAATTGCCACATATCGCCTCACAAGGCCAATCATGCAATTACAAGGGGTCTCACACTAGCCAAGACATCACAATATCACATAAAATGCATTTAAAGCACCCCCAATTCAGAATTACTACTTTTGATACCAACGGTCCCATTCGAGCGAATTCCACGTTTTCTCTTACAAAGCCACACACTTAATCCCAAGAGGCTTCACACATGCCAAGGCATGTAAAAGTCATTCTAAAACACCTTTCAAGTGCCCCACATCAGAATTACAACATTTAGCACCCACTAACCATTTTAGTGCACAATTGCTCCAATTGAGTTATCTTAGGTCCCGATCGCCCCCAACCATGGTCTACTCTTAAACCACGTGCTATCCACACATCAAGTCATTCATGTCCACCCATATGATCACATAAATATCCTAGGACCAGCATTGATACCAATTGCACAGAAATTTCCAGATTGGTCCTCTCTAGCATTTCTCACTATCCCAAGCATTTAGCACACCATCTAGCCAAACCCAAGTGTCTCTTAGTAACCTAGGGCTCTAGGAAGGGTTAGGAAACACTTACCCTTGCTTTTTGATGAAGAAAAACCCGGCGAAAGCGCTTCCTTCGCGCACGATCAGATTCGATCTAAAAGGGTGTCCACCGGTTTCAAACACAAAGCACCAACTTTTAGTCCAAGAAAACCTCATCACACACAGCCATGAATCTCCTTTAAACACCCTAGAATCCTTTGAGACGCTTGAGCTCTTACCTTGAAGTTGGATGAGCAAAACCGGCGGTGAAACCCTAGGGTTTGTTCGGCGCCGAGAGAGAGAAAAACGAATGGCACGGCGGCGGCAACAACTCACAGCCAAGAAAGGAAGATGAAGTGGCGGTGGCGTGGTGGAGCTCCTCCTTGGTCCGGCGGTGTGAGGAGGCCGAAGGGGTGCTCGGCCAAGAGAGGAAAAGAGAGAGTTCTTGGGAGAGTGTTGAGCTCAAAATGAAGAAATGAGGGAGTGAGAGAGAGGATGAGTGATCAGCCAAGAGTAAGAGAGGGAGAGGGTGAGTTTGAGTGATTGAGTGAGTGACTTGATGGGTGGGAGATAGTGGGGTTGGTGTAGGACATGAATAGTAGAGTAGGTGGTGGGGTTTTTGGGGTTTGACTTGCATGGGGACTTGATCCCTTCAAGTGTCATGTCTCTCCAATATCCACATGGGGATTTAGGGGCTGATGGGTACGGTACAAGGGTTGACCGAAATTCCTTCGCGGTCGCTCAAGGGCTGAACGAATCTCGGGACCGGAATGGATTTTTTTGTTCCGCAAATCCGATCCTCATTTTTCCAACTTATATGGCTTCCAATTATCCTTAATAACATTTGCAAGGCGACATCCAAGTTTATTTGTATTGGAATTCTCGAATACCCGGCCGCCAATTTCGAAGTCCGCTTCGCGCTCAAAATCAGCCGATCGCATTTTCAGTGCACCTCTAACCGACGGGCGGCTTTCAGGAGCTACGCGTATCGACCCGTGATTTTAGTTACAACGTTTTAAGAATTCGGACCACGGCGACCCTGGTTGTCATGTAATCGCGAGGGAAACGGTCGGTCTTGACAGGACGCGATTGTCAGGAATCAGTTCAGGGTTATTCGCAAATCATGCTATGGCGTAGCGGTATCACCCGCGAACCAATTGCACGACGCTAGCAAATAGTTCTGACGTCAACCCTGGATCGGCCCGCAATGACCCCGAATGTACCCTCGGCGACCCTTATGGTCGGGATACCAGTCCGCGGTCGAGTCCTTTATGGTCTGCGCACTATCCTATTTAGCCATTCCCCTTTGGTCGGTTATCTCAAGAGTGATCAATTCTGAGTGAGGTTACTGGAATACATCGATACTCATTTCATTCATAACTTCGAAATGGGGTCGGAATTCAGAATGTCACAATTCTTCCCCCCTTACAAAAATTTCGTCCTCGAAATTTACAAGACTTAGCTACTCAAACAGGTGGGGGTATTTACGCCTCATAGCTTCCTCGCTCTCCCAGGTGGCTCCTTCTGTTCCGTGGTGCTCCCAGATTACTTTTACCAACGAAATTGTCTTGTTTCTCAGGACTTGTTCCTTCCTGTCCTCGATCCTAACCGGTCTTTCCACGTATGTTACTCGATCATCCACTTCGATAGCTTCATAATCCAAGACATGGGTCGGATCGGGCTCATACTTCCGTAGCATTGACACGTGAAAGACGTTGTGGACTTGCGACAGATTTGGCGGTAAGGCTAGTCGATAGGCCAGGGTTCCAATTCGCTCTAGTATCTCGAAAGGTCCCACGTATCTCGGACTTAGTTTCCCTTTCTTCCCAAATCGAGATAATCCTCGCATTGGCGATACCTTAAGGAACACATGATCTCCCACTTGGAATTCCAAAGGCTTACGTCGTCTGTCGGCGTAGCTTTTCTGGCGACTTTGGGCGGTCTTAAGTCTTTCTCTAATCACCTTCACTGCTTCAACTGACTGTTCTACTAACTCCGGGCCTGTTATACTCCTCTCACCGACTTCGTCCCAGCATATTGGCGTTCGGCACGCTCTGCCATACAGTGCTTCGAACGGTGCCATTCCGATACTCTGCTGATAGCTGTTGTTATAGGCGAACTCCACAAGGTGCAACTGCTCTTCCCAACCTCTTTTGAAGTCTATGACACACGCCCTTAACATATCTTCCAACGTCTGAATAGTTCTCTCGGACTGTCCATCCGTCCGAGGGTGGTAGGCGGTACTGCATCGCAACTTTGTCCCCATCGCTTCCTGCAGGCTTTTCCAAAACGAAGCGGTAAACTTGGGATCTCTGTCCGACGTGATTGTCACTGGCACTCCATGTAGTCGAACGATCCGCCTCATGTACGGTTCGGCGTACTGTCCCATAGCGAAATCCTTTCGCACCGCCAGAAAATGTGCAGACTTGGTCAATCGATCCACGATCACCCATATGGAGTCATGTCCCCTTTGACTCCTTGGTAAGGCCATAACAAAATCCATCGTGATGTGCTCCCATTTCCACTCAGGGATTTCCAATGGTTGAAGTAGGCCTCCCGGTTTACAATGTTGTGCCTTCACTTGCTGGCACGTTAAGCATTTTGCCACGTGCTTGGCGACGTCCACTTTCATTCCATTCCACCAGTAGTGCTGACGGAGATTTTGGTACATCTTCGTACATCCAGGGTGGATACTATAGTTACTCCGATGTGCTTCTGATAGAATCCTTTCTCGGAGCTCTTCGTCATTGGGTACGCATAACCTCCCACGAAACTTCAGTATTCCATCCTCCGATACCCGAAACTCAGGTTTCCTGTTATTCGCCTCCATTTCCAGAATCTTTTGGAGGTCGGGGTCCGTCGACCGTAATGCCTTAATCTTATCCTGGATCTCGGGTTCAATCCTTAGTGTCGCCATCAAATTGGACAACCGACAGACTTCCAATTTGAACTCCGAATCCCTTATCCTTTCTAGCAGAGTCCACTCTTTCACTAGCATATGCGCCATACTTGACTTCCGACTTAGCGCATCCGCTACCTTATTTGCTTTCCCGGGGTGATACAGAATGTCACAGTCATAGTCCTTAAGCAACTCTATCCACCGACGTTGTCTCATATTCAACTCCTTTTGGGAAAACAAGTACTTTAGACTCTGATGATCCGTATAGATCTGAAACTTTTCTCCACACGTATAATGCCTCCAGATCTTCAAGGCGAAGACTATAGCAGCAAGCTCCAGATCGTGAGTCGGGTAATTCATCTCATGAGGTCTTAATTGACGCGATGCATAAGCCACAACTTTTCCATGTTGCATTAGCACACACCCCAATCCTTTCAAAGATGCGTCACTATAGATCTCGTAACCTCCCGGTCCAGAGGGAATAGTCAACACTGGTGCGGTGGTCAGCCTATACTTCAGTTCTTGGAAACTTCTTTCGCACTTGTCGGTCCATTCAAACTTCGTTTCCTTCTTCGTCAATCTAGTTAATGGCATGGCTATTGAGGAGAACTTCTCCACAAACCTTCTATAGTAGCCTGCCAGTCCCAAGAAACTCCGCACTTCAGTCACCGTTGTCGGTCTAGGCCAACTCATCACCGCTTCGATTTTTGCAGGATCCACCGAGATTCCATCTCCAGATACTACATGTCCAAGGAACGCCACTCTATTCAACCAGAACTCACACTTACTAAACTTGGCGTAAAGTGAGTGTTCCCTTAATGTCTGCAAGACAATCCTCAAGTGTACTTCATGTTCGCCATTACTCATCGAGTAAATCAGAATGTCATCTATGAACACTATGACAAACTTATCCAAATACTCCTTGAACACACGATGCATCAAGTCCATAAATGCAGCTGGGGCATTGGTCAATCCAAATGGCATCACTGTAAACTCATAATGCCCATACCTTGTCCTAAAGGCAGTCTTAGGGACATCCTCCTTCTTAATCCTCAACTGGTGATATCCCGTCCTTAAGTCGATCTTGGAGAATACCGATGCACCTTGCAGTTGGTCGAACAAGTCATCTATCCTTGGCAATGGGTACTTGTTCTTAATGGTCGCCTGATTCAACCGCCTATAGTCGATGCACAAGCGCAACGACCCGTCCTTTTTCCTCACAAACAAAACTGGTGCTCCCCAAGGTGAAGCACTTGGACGAATAAACCCTTTGTCCAATAGTTCTTGCATTTGCACCTTTAATTCCTTCAACTCAGATAGGGACATTCTATAGGGTGCCTTCGATATCGGTTCCGTCCCAGGGGCTAACTCAATAGAGAATTCTGTTTCTCTCTCAGGTGGCAATCCAGGTAAATCTTGAGGAAAGACATCGGGGTATTCACATACTACCGATATGTTTTCTAACTTAGGTTCTTCCACCGTCGGATCCAACACAACCGCTAAATAGGCCTCACATCCATCATCCATCAACTTAGTCACCTCAAGTGACGAGATCAAAGGGATCGAGGTTCCTCCCCGGCTCCCGACAAAGTCAAATCTAGGGCGACCAACAGGAAAGAATTGAATCGCCCTGCTACCACAATCAACCACAGCCTTTAATTTGCCTAACCAATCCATCCCAACAATAACATCAAAGTCATACATGGGCAACACAGCAAGATCGATTAGTTCTTCGCTATCGCCAATCACTATCTTACAGTTCTGACACCCTAAGGAAACCAACGCTTCATTCTTTAAGGGTGTAGCCACATGCAATACTACTTCCAACGGTTTTAACTCTATTCCAGCCAAATCAGCAAATTGAGCAGACACGAATGAATGCGAAGCTCCAGGGTCAAACAAAGCATATGCAGCATGACCACAGAGAAGAACCGTACCTGTGACTACGCCGGGCGCATTCTCAGCATCCTTTCGCGCCACAGCATAGACTCTTCCTTGCGCCGGCGGTCGGTTCCGGCTCCCTTGAGGAGCAACTCCAATCCGAGGCCCTCCTGCGGCCTTACCATCTGCGGAAAATCTCCGGGAGCTTTCTCGCACTTGCCTAACATGGTGGCCCATCTTGCCACATCTGAAACAGGCACCTCCCTGACCGGGGCAAGGTCCATTTCCATGTCGCCTTCCACAGAGACGACAGTTCCGGTTGTTCGGGCGAGTCGGCTTCCCAATTCCTTTCTTCACCGGAGGAACAAATCGCCTGTTGTTCATCATTGGCCTCTTCCCAAAGTTACGATTGTCCCTCCGAGGAACGAACCGCGGTCCAGGGGCCATTTTCCTTCTTTCCCTCATGTCCCTTTCAATCGCTTGACCCCGCCTATATAGCTCCTCATAGTTCTGCAGGTCCAAAGCCACCAGTTGGCTACGGAGGTCAGGTTGTAGCCCATCTCTGAATCTTCTTGCCTTATCCAAAGGATTATCAACCATCCGCGGAGCATACTTAGACAGCCTTGCAAACTCCGCTTCATATTGCTCGACTGTCATGTTGCCTTGACGCAAGTTCTGAAATTCAACCAACTTCTGCTCCCGAGCAACTGCAGAGAAGAACTTCCCAATGAATGCCTCAGAGAATGCATTCCAATTAGGCACCACTCCTTCAGGGAAAACGGTCACTCTCGTAGCCCTCCACCAATCATGGGCAATCTCTTGGAGTTGGTACACCGCCAATGTCACTTTTTCAGCGTCAGAACATCCTAGAACCGTGAAGCATTTCTCAATCTCCTCAATCCAACGAGGAGCCATCTCCGGGTCTCCTTTCCCGTCAAACCTAGGTGGCTTCAGTTTCAGAAATTGCTCCACCATCTGACCCATGGCCCTATGAGGATTCTCTTGAGCAGGAGCATTACCACCTCCATTTCCCTGGCCATTGTTTCCATTATTCCCATTGTTCCCTAACGTCGCATTAATCGCAGCAACGGCGGCCTCAGCAGCTTGAGCTATTATCGTGGCCCTATCCTCAGCTTGTTGTGCCACGTAGGTAGCTCTTTCCCCGAGCCTCGCCTACCCATCAGCTCTCCTATCTGCTCCAAGGTCCTAATCACACCGTCCAGCCTTGGATCTTCTACTGGTGGGGCCCTCGAGCTAGACGCTCCTCTAGTACCTCTATTGCGGTTGCTCATCTCAGCAAGGTTTCACTACACCTGATAACTACAATTTTTTCCCGGGATCGGGGCCTAAGCCAAACACTCACGTCTATCTACCATCAACTAACATTTCAGGATCCCTCACAATCATTAGGCAGACAAACCAGTAGGTACTCAATCAAGCATACCAGGCCAAGAAAGCAAATAACATAGCCATCAAATCATGGCATCTCAAGCAACCATGGCATCACAACAAAGATTCTCGATCGTACCTCCGGTCCAGCCGCATCTGCAGCTTAGTGAAAACATCACAAACAACCCAGCACTTCATAGAGCAATCACAGCTAATTCACATAATAGTCCAAGACAAGGACTAGATACCAGGCCAATCCACATGCGCCATTTCAAATGACATGCTTTCGCGCCTAAGACTCATAACCACCTAAGGTCATAACTAATGGTCATTCCAAAGTCATTCCTCCTTATCACTCCAACACTCGATCGATGTGGATCGAGCTAGCCTCGCTCTGATACCACTTCAACGGGGATGTCACGCCCCGTGTCCTTCAAGCGCGCCAACATCCCTCGTTGTCGAAGAAATCTCGCAACTCACCAGGATCGCGAACGGACGTAAAACACGCGAGATGCAAATGCAAGCGGAAGCAATGAAAACAAACCCGACAATGAATATAGAATGACCTTAGAACATAACACCAAAATACATATAACATAGCCCGATAGGTTCAAGGTTCATACAGACCACCAGAAATAAAACGACTACGACTCAAGGATACAGCATAGGGACACAAAAGGAAACTCCCTAAACATAACCACTCGTCGACACACGAGGGTCCAAAAGTAGGGATAAGGACCTCTACACACCTAAGGGTCAGGCGTCATCATCAGAAGTAAACTCGGCAGGGGGAGCGTACTCCGGGGAGAAACTCGTCACGATGGCTCCACTAAACGCCCGCTCGGGCTCCTCCCATGGCTCCTCCTCCGGCACATCTTCCAGGTCCTCCTCTAGATCAGACGCCTCCTCGGGTATCAGCTCTTCTTCCGGTTCGGACTCCTCTTCGGGTTCCTCCATCTCCTGGTCATGTGCTAGATCCACGACATGAACTACGTTCGGGACAGGCTCGGGGATCGGTCCAACTACAGGTCCAAGGACAGGGAGTCTCGAAGGTGAAGCTATCGGGAGTCTAGGTCCAGCGGCATCCAAGACGTGCTCGGGAATCACCTCCTCCCTCAAAGGTCCAGATAAATAATCCCCATCCTTATAAGTCCAAGAGAGGAAGGAATAAGGGGTCAAGTATCCTCTCGCGTCGTCGATCCACAAGGTGCTAACCCTCCGATAATACGTCCGATCTGGTCCCACTCTATACTCGGTAATCACGGGCTCAAACCGAGTCGGTAGTCCAAAAAGTAGCGGCATCGCGGCGATCGTGGTCGAGGGTCTGAAAATGTTGGTCCCACAGAGGAGTGAGATCGACATCTCAGCAAGCGAAGCCTAACCTATCCTAAGGTCCTAGTACCTCCAGACAAAACTCGGCATGCAAACAATCCAATCCAAACAGCAGACAGTGGTCAATTCAAAGTGCACGAATAAAGCAATCATGTACAGAACCACCCAGAACATGCCAAATCACACAAGTCGATCCTCGCCATAGGGCTCACATACCACCTCCATAATTTAGTATCATAATCTCATATATCAAGTACAAGCCTCGGACTCTTAGGAACACGGCATTGTACGTATAAATACAGATATTTTTGTGTGCACACTGGGGTCTCGTACACTTAGGAATACGCCCCATGGGGTCTCGGACACTTAGGAATACGCCCCATTTATTCAACGGTCTCGGACACTTAGGAACACGACCGGATTAAGTCTCGGACAATTGGGCGAACACGGCATACTATACGGCCTCGGACGCCTCAATTAAACACGACTTTATAATCTCATGTATAGGTCATACACAAAGGGCCTCATGCCCTAATATCACAATATTGTAATTCCACAATTACTTGGGCTATTTAGCATGTCAATACCATCACGAGCTCGAATCGGGCCAATTGCCACATATCGCCTCACAAGGCCAATCATGCAATTACAAGGGGTCTCACACTAGCCAAGACATCACAATATCACATAAAATGCATTTAAAGCACCCCCAATTCAGAATTACTACTTTTGATACCAACGGTCCCATTCGAGCGAATTCCACGTTTTCTCTTACAAAGCCACACACTTAATCCCAAGAGGCTTCACACATGCCAAGGCATGTAAAAGTCATTCTAAAACACCTTTCAAGTGCCCCACATCAGAATTACAACATTTAGCACCCACTAACCATTTTAGTGCACAATTGCTCCAATTGAGTTATCTTAGGTCCCGATCGCCCCCAACCATGGTCTACTCTTAAACCACGTGCTATCCACACATCAAGTCATTCATGTCCACCCATATGATCACATAAACATCCTAGGACCAGCATTGATACCAATTGCACAGAAATTTCCAGATTGGTCCTCTCTAGCATTTCTCACTATCCCAAGCATTTAGCACACCATCTAGCCAAACCCAAGTGTCTCTTAGTAACCTAGGGCTCTAGGAAGGGTTAGGAAACACTTACCCTTGCTTTTTGATGAAGAAAAACCCGGCGAAAGCGCTTCCTTCGCGCACGATCAGATTCGATCTAAAAGGGTGTCCACCGGTTTCAAACACAAAGCACCAACTTTTAGTCCAAGAAAACCTCATCACACACAGCCATGAATCTCCTTTAAACACCCTAGAATCCTTTGAGACGCTTGAGCTCTTACCTTGAAGTTGGATGAGCAAAACCGGCGGTGAAACCCTAGGGTTTGTTCGGCGCCGAGAGAGAGAAAAACGAATGGCACGGCGGCGGCAACAACTCACAGCCAAGAAAGGAAGATGAAGTGGCGGTGGCGTGGTGGAGCTCCTCCTTGGTCCGGCGGTGTGAGGAGGCCGAAGGGGTGCTCGGCCAAGAGAGGAAAAGAGAGAGTTCTTGGGAGAGTGTTGAGCTCAAAATGAAGAAATGAGGGAGTGAGAGAGAGGATGAGTGATCAGCCAAGAGTAAGAGAGGGAGAGGGTGAGTTTGAGTGATTGAGTGAGTGACTTGATGGGTGGGAGATAGTGGGGTTGGTGTAGGACATGAATAGTAGAGTAGGTGGTGGGGTTTTTGGGGTTTGACTTGCATGGGGACTTGATCCCTTCAAGTGTCATGTCTCTCCAATATCCACATGGGGATTTAGGGGCTGATGGGTACGGTACAAGGGTTGACCGAAATTCCTTCGCGGTCGCTCAAGGGCTGAACGAATCTCGGGACCGGAATGGATTTTTTTGTTCCGCAAATCCGATCCTCATTTTTCCAACTTATATGGCTTCCAATTATCCTTAATAACATTTGCAAGGCGACATCCAAGTTTATTTGTATTGGAATTCTCGAATACCCGGCCGCCAATTTCGAAGTCCGCTTCGCGCTCAAAATCAGCCGATCGCATTTTCAGTGCACCTCTAACCGACGGGCGGCTTTCAGGAGCTACGCGTATCGACCCGTGATTTTAGTTACAACGTTTTAAGAATTCGGACCACGGCGACCCTGGTTGTCATGTAATCGCGAGGGAAACGGTCGGTCTTGACAGGACGCGATTGTCGGGAATCGGTTCAGGGTTATTCGCAAATCATGCTATGGCGTAGCGGTATCACCCGCGAACCAATTGCACGACGCTAGCAAATAGTTCTGACGTCAACCCTGGATCGGCCCGCAATGACCCCGAATGTACCCTCGGCGACCCTTATGGTCGGGATACCAGTCCGCGGTCGAGTCCTTTATGGTCTGCGCACTATCCTATTTAGCCATTCCCCTTTGGTCGGTTATCTCAAGAGTGATCAATTCCGAGTGAGGTTACTGGAATACATCGATACTCATTTCATTCATAACTTCGAAATGGGGTCGGAATTCAGAATGTCACACCCCGCGTCTTATAGGCGCATCAAGGTATTCATAACATTTTCATCCACAAATCATGCAAATCGCATTCCATGCCCACAATTCAATCGATTCACATAAACAAGATTTCATGATCGAGTACACGCAGAATCAAGCCCAATTCTTAATAATTGACTCGCACCACTCATCACATGGCCAAATGCACTAGGGCACATCACTGATTCAATTAATAATTTCTCAACTCATCACGCCATGGCCGAATAGTAATAAGGCCCAATCGACATCACAACATAGCATTACACATGCATTAGCTCTAGTCGCATAATCGGACTCTCAAGGCAATATCATAGCATTAGATTCACTCATGACCAACATTGCTCCAAATGACATTTAGTCACGTATTTAAGCCACAAACTAATCCCTTGATCCCTAGATGCAATATAGATCAGTCCTAACACCCCCAATCAAATCTCAAACCACTTAGGACCTCCAATCAAGTCTCTAAAATCATCCAAACGTCTTTCTCACTTTCAATTCTGCCATGAACAGTACCCCGACGCGAATGAACAGTACCCCGTCGCGATGAACAGTGCACGGCTTCGATGAACAATAACCCGAAGTCTTATTTCCATGCTTATTAACCTCTAATTAGGCCCAAGCATCCATTTCTAGCATAAAAGATCACATATCCAACTCCTAAAACCATCCAAGCACTTATTTCATTTTCGGATCCCTACTGTGAACAGTAACCCGACGCCCAAAATTTCACTAAATCAAGCCCTAAACATGCTCATTAGTAACCCATTAGCCTACTCAAGGATTAGGGAGTTGCTTACTTGAGTTTGAGCTTGAAACTCCTCCAAATGAGCCCAAAATCACCCCTCAAGCTCCCGGCAACCTCGCGGCCAAACGGCAGCTGATCGGTGGCTGATCGGCGGCGAGATGCTCGGAAAGTCGTGGCTGAACGATGGCAAGGTGGTGGCTGGTCGATTGTAGCACTTCGGGGTCGCCGGAAATGGGAGGTGCCAAGAGGGAGAGAGATGAGAGAACTTGAGAGAGTTTGAGAGTGAACTTGAGTGAAAATGAGAATGGGAGTGAGAGGGAGAGATTGCATCAGCCCACAAGAGAAGAGAGAGAGAGTGATTTGAGTGACTAGTCCTCATTCAAGAGTGACAAGATAGTGGGGGTTGGTATATGACATGAATAGTGTTGTTAGGTATGGGGTTTTTGGGGAAATTGGGGTTTTAATGAGCCTTGGGACTTGGGCACTTCAAGAGCATTTTTCTTTTCCATTTCTTTGATAATTTTGGCTGATGTGATGGGATGGTGAAGTGGCCAAAATTTTCCTTCGCGGTTTCTCAAAATGCTGAACGAAATTCGGGACCGGGGTGCACTTCTCGCTTCGCGATTTGATCTCCACTTTTTCTGACTCATACTGCGATATAAAATCCTTATTAACTCTGGTGAGGCGACGTCCAATTTATTTGCAATGGAATTCTCAAATACCCGGCCGTCGATTTCGAAGTTCACTTCGCGCTAAAAATTAGCCCATCGGGGTTTCAAGGCATCTCGGATCGACGGGCGGCTCTCGGGAGCTACGTGTATCGACCCGTGATTTTTATCACGTTTAAGAATTATTCGGACCACGGCGATCCTGGTTGTCATGTAATCGCGAGGGAAACTATCAGTCCTAGCAGGACGCGATCGTTAGGAATCGGTTCGGGGTTATCCACAAATCATGCTATGGCATAGCGGAATCACCCGCGGTCCATTTGCACGACGCTAGCAGATTGTTCTGATACTAATCCTAGATCGACCTACATGGTCTAGAACGTACCATCGCGATCCTTATGGTCGGGATACTAGTCCGCGGCCGAGTTCTTTAGTCTGCGTACTATCCTATTTAGCCATTCCCCTTCGGTCGGTCGTCTCTAGAGTGATCAATTCCGAGTGAGATTACTGAAACGCATCAATGCTCATTTTATTCATAAACTTCGAAATGGGGTCGGAATTCAGAATGTTACAACTCTTCCCCCCTTACAGAAATTTCGTCCTCGAAATTTACAAGACTTAACTACTCGAACAGGTGGGGGTGTTGACGCCTCATTGCTTCCTCGCTTTCCCAGGTGGCTCCTTCAGCTCCGTGGTGCTCCCAGATTACCTTCACCAACGGGATCGTCTTGTTCCTCAAGACTTGCTCCTTCCTGTCCTCAATCCTCACTGGCCTTTCCACGTACGTCACTCGATCGTCTACTTCTATAGCTTCATAATCCAAAACATGGGTCGGATCGGGCTCATACTTCCGTAGCATTGACACGTGAAAGACGTTGTGGACTTGCGACAGATTTGGCGGTAAGGCTAGTCGATAGGCCAGGGTTCCAATTCGCTCTAGTATCTCGAAAGGTCCCACGTATCTCGGACTTAGTTTCCCTTTCTTCCCAAATCGAGATAATCCTCGCATTGGCGATACCTTAAGGAACACATGATCTCCCACTTGGAATTCCAAAGGCTTACGTCGTCTGTCGCCGTAGCTTTTCTGGCGACTTTGGGCGGTCTTAAGTCTTTCTCTAATCACCTTCACTGCTTCAACCGACTGTTCTACTAACTCCGGGCCTGTTATACTCCTCTCACCGACTTCGTCCCAGCATATTGGCGTTCCGCACGCTCTGCCATATAGCGCTTCGAATGGTGCCATCCCAATACTCGGCTGATAGCTGTTATTATAAGCGAACTCCACAAGGTGCAACTGTTCCTCCCAACCTCCTTTGAAATCTATGACACACGCCCTTAGCATGTCTTCTAATGTCCGAATAGTCCTCTCGGATTGTCCGTCCGTCTGGGGATGATAGGCGGTACTGTCTCGCAACTTTGTCCCCATTGCCTCCTGCAGGCTCTTCCAGAATGAAGCGGTAAACTTAGGGTCTCTATCTGACGTGATTGTCACTGGGACTCCATGCAATCGAACGATTTGTCGCATATACAATTCGGCATATCTGTCCATGGCGAAGTCCTTTCGCACCGCCAAGAAATGTGCAGACTTGGTCAATCGATCCACGATTACCCATATGGAGTCATGTCCCCTTTGACTCCTCGGTAAGGCCATAACAAAATCCATCGTAATGTGCTCCCACTTCCACTCGGGAATCTCTAACGGTTGAAGTAGGCCTCCCGGTTTACAGTGCTGTGCCTTCACTTGCTGGCACGTCAGACATTTTGCCACGTGCTTCGCGACATCCACTTTCATCCCATTCCACCAATAATGTTGTCGTAAATTCTGATACATCTTCGTGCTACCCGGATGGATACTATAATTACTTCTGTGAGCTTCCGACAGGATCCTTTCCCTTAATTCCTCGTCCTTGGGTACACACAGCCTTCCACGAAACATCGGGGTTCCGTCCTCCGACACTTGAAAATCAGGCTTCCTTTTCTCCTTATCCATCTCGAGGATTTTCCGAACTTCATCGTCTGTAGATTGCAAGGCCTTAACTCTTTCTCGAATCTCTGGTTCCACTCTCAATGTGGCCATCAAACTGGACAGTTGACACACTTCGAGCTTAAATCCGGAATCTCTTATTCCTTCCAACAGAGTCCACTCCTTGACCATCAAGTGCGCCATGCTTGACTTCCTACTAAGTGCATCGGCAACCTTATTCGCCTTCCCGGGGTGGTATAGAATGTCGCAGTCGTAGTCTTTAAGCAGTTCCATCCACCGACGTTGCCTCATATTCAATTCACGTTGGGAGAACAAATACTTCAGACTTTGGTGGTCCGTGTAAATTTGGAATCTTTCTCCGCACAAGTAATGCCTCCAAATTTTTAATGCGAATACAATCGCTGCTAGCTCCAGATCATGTGTCGGGTAGTTCATTTCATGAGGTCTTAACTGTCTCGACGCATAAGCAACGACCCTTCCATGTTGCATCGGAACACATCCTAGCCCTTTCAACGATGCGTCGCTATATATCTCATAGCCTCCTGGGCCGAAGGAATCGTCAATACTGGTGCGGTCGTAAGTCTATGCTTGAGTTCTTGAAAACTTCTTTCACACTTGTCCGTCCATTCAAACCGCGTATCTTTTCTGGTCAGCTTCGTCAAAGGAGTTGCTATCGACGAGAACTTTTCCACAAATCTCCTATAATAGCCGGCCAGTCCTAAGAAACTCCGAACTTCGGTAATCGACGTCGGCCTTGGCCAATTCATAACCGCCTCAATCTTTGTAGGGTCCACTGAAATCCCATTTCCAGAAATGACGTGTCCGAGGAATGCCACTTCGTTGAGCCGGAACTCGCATTTACCGAACTTGGCGTAAAGCGAGTGCTCTCTTAATGTCCGTAGAACTACACTTAGATGTTGTTCATGTTCCTCAGAGTTCTTTGAATAAACTAGGATGTCGTCTATAAAGACAATGACGAACTGATCCAAATATTCCTTAAACACTCTATGCATTAGATCCATGAAAGCGGCTGGAGCATTCGTCAATCCAAATGGCATAACCGTGAATTCATAGTGACCATACCGTGTCCGAAACGCCGTCTTTGGTATGTCCTCCTTCTTTATCCTCAACTGATGGTACCCAGTTCTCAAGTCTATCTTAGAGAACACTGCAGCTCCTTGCAGTTGATCGAACAGGTCATCTATTCTAGGCAACGGGTACTTATTCTTAACCGTGACCTGGTTCGGTTGCCTATAGTCAATGCATAATCGCAAAGACCCGTCCTTCTTCCTTACGAACAGTACTGGCGCTCCCCACGGTGACGCACTTGGACGAATAAAGCCCTTATCCAATAGCTCTTGCATTTGAACCTTCAGTTCCTTCAACTCTGACAAGGACATTCGATAGGGCGCTTTTGAGATCGGCTCCGTCCCGTGGGCTAATTCGATCACGAACTCTATCTCCCTTTCTGGTGGCAATCCCGGCAATTCTTGAGGAAAGACATCGGGAAAGTCTCGTACCACCGCTATATCCTCCAACTTGGGTCCCTCTATCGTCGGATCTACCACTGCAGCCGGGTAGGCTTGGCACCCTTCGTCCAACAACTTAGTCACTTCCAAAGGACGAGATCAAAGGGATCGAGGTTCCCCCTCGACTCCCCGCAAATTCAAATCTAGGGTGACCGGTTGGATGAAACTCGATCACCCTGCTACCACAATCCATAACAGCTCTAAGCTTACCCAGCCAATCCATTCCAACTATGACATCAAAGTCGAACATGTTCAGAACAACCAAGTCTATCAGTTCCTCTCTACCGCCAATAGTTATCCTACAGTTCTGACATCCCAACGAAACTAATACTTTATCCTTTAAAGGCGTAGTGACATGCAACACAACATCCAACGGTTTCAAATCCAATTTAGCCAAATCAGCGAACTGTGCAGATACGAAAGAATGCGATGCTCCGGGATCAAATAATGCATAGGCAGCATGATCGCATAATGTAACCGTATCGTGACCACACCAGGTGCATCCTTCGCCTCTTTACGCGCCACAAAGATAGACTCGTCCTTGAGCTGGTGGCCTATTCAGGTTATTCTGCGGAGCAACCCCGGCTGGCGGTCCGTACCGAGGTCGTTGCCCTTGAAATGGAGGTCCTGGAGCTTGACTTGGGCAGGTCCTCACCTGATGGCCCAGCTGGCCACACTTAAAGCATGCACCCGTCCTACTCGGGCAAGGTCCGTTTCCATGTTTCCTTCCGCACAAGCGGCGGTTCCGATTGGACCGATGAACAGGTTTCCCAATATTTTTTCCCGACCGGAGGGACGAAACGCCTGTTACCCATCATTGGCCTTTTGCCAAACCGACGGTTGTCTCTGATAGAAGCA
Organism: Rhodamnia argentea; assembly: GCF_020921035.1. NCBI lineage: Eukaryota > Viridiplantae > Streptophyta > Magnoliopsida > Myrtales > Myrtaceae > Rhodamnia > Rhodamnia argentea. The sequence goes on along the minus strand of NC_063153.1, from coordinate 32,357,925 downwards.
AACCGCGATCCAGATGCGGCAGCCCGTTCTTTCATATCCCTTTCAATCATCTGGCCTCGCTCGTACATCTCATTGTAGGTCCTCAAGTTCAGTGCTATCATCCGGCTACGAAGGTCAGGCCTTAGTCCATCTCGAAATCTCCGTGCCTTGTCTATCGGATTTTCAACCATTCTCGGTGCATATCTCGACAACCTTGAAAATTCGGCTTCGTGCTGATCGATCGTCAGCTGGTTCTGGCGAAGCCGTTGGAACTCTATCGGTTTCCGCTCTTGTGCGGTCTCCGAAAAATACTTCCCGTTAAACGCCTCGGTGAAGGCAGTCCAATTCGGAGCGGTGCCTTCAGGAAAGATTCCTCCTCTGGTGGCCTTCCACCAATCATCAGCGGTACCTTCCAGTTGGTAAACCGCTAGGGTTACTTTCTCTTCTTCCGTGCACCCCAAAACTTCGAAGGCTTTCTCTAGCTTTTCGATCCATCGAGGTGCCACCTCCGGGTCTCCGGCGCCGTCAAACCGAGCCGGTTTCAACTTTAGGAAATGTTCTACCAGTTGGCTCATCGGACGATTCATATTCCCATTTCCTCCTCCGTGACCATTCCCATTTAATCCATTATTTCCATTTGCCAGATTGGCAGCAGCCACAGCAGCCTCGGCGGCTTGAGCAACGGCAGCAGCCCTCTCTTGAGCCTGCCTACCCATCAAGTTACCAATCTCTTCTAGGGCCCTAAGGACTCCATCAACTCTCGGATCCTCTACCGCAGGTGCCCTCGAGCTAGAAGCTCCCCTTGTTCCTCTAGTTCTGTTGCTCATCTTAGTTAATTCTCACAACACCTGAACCACCCACAACCCCACTCGGGAGTTAGAGACCTAAGTTATCGACTAGTCTAATAAGCCTAGGTCACAACTCATGGTGACAGCCACAACAAGAAAAATAACTCACAGGCACGCAACCAAACAGCCAAGAGGCTCACAATCGAGGGTTCAGGTTCATACCTCGAGTCCAGACGCATCTGCAACTCAGCAAGATCACAACAATCATTCACTTGTCCAATAAATAGCATACCAAGCCACAACATTCAGTGCCAAGTACGAAGCTCCCATAGTCTTATAGTCACCAAAGGTGATGCCAATCCAATATGCCAGTCACAAGCACCAATTCATATGTCATGCATTTCGTGCCTAACTCTAGCGAATCCCTAAGGTCTCACTACCCAATCATTCCAAAGCCATCACTCCTTATTACTCCAAACCTCAATCAACTTGGATCGAGCCGACCTTGCTCTGATACCACTTCAACGGGGATGTCACGCCCCGTGTCCTTTTTGGCACGCTAACATCCCTCACTCGCTATATATCTTCCAGGATCGACAAGACAATAAATTTGAACGCGATGCAATATGCACATGCGGAAGCGATGCAACACCCAAATGGTAGAATTAAACAGAATGACTTTAGAAGACGAGAGATTTTTCATAACATAAAGAGACGATCGTTCTTACAACGCATAAGGACAAAATACATGAGGATGCAAGGGAGACAGTCAGCTTGGGTAAATAGGGTTCCCACAAAATATATGACAACTAAGGGTAGGCGTTCTACGAGACCACATCCATCCATCAGGATGTACCAAAAAGTAAGGGGCCCTACTCCGGTCTTCGGTCCGCGACATCTGCCGGTGGTGGCACATCTTCCGGGTCAGACTCCATTGGCTCTTCAGCGTCCTCCTCCTCCATCGAATCGGTGTTATAGTGCCTATAGTACACCCTACCATCGCCTATCCCATATTTGGTCACTATACGGTCCATTCGTCTCGGTATCCCAAAAGCGGCGGCGACATTTTCAGGGTCGGGGGTCCGAAAAGGTTTTGGGATACAACTATGAGAATAAATCTCAATAAGCTAACCCCTAAGCCTCGCTCAGGATAACAGTACCTCCAAGCCAACTCTATTAAGACCAAAACCCAACATACCACCAGTAGTAATAATAACCTCGAAATTATCAATTAAAGAGAATTGACACCATGCACACTTCAAATCAATATTCCACCAAATCTATAGTAACAAGCTTCGTACTTAGGCACTTATCAACAATTCAATCACAATGCATGGCAATAAATTCAAGGGGATCAATTCCAGCAATCAGGTCCGCAATTATCATTTCGGACTATTCAAAATCACACTCCCCGTGTCATATAGGCGCCTCAGGGTAATCGTATCACCTTCCCCGCGTCATATAGGCGCCTCAGGGTATTCATCTCACCATCACATTTACCAATACATTTCCCCGCGTCTTATAGGCGCATCAGGGTATTCATAAACACCATCCCCGCGTCATATAGGCGCATCAGGGTATTCAAGTACACTCCCCGCGTCTTATAGGCGCATCAAGGTATTCATAACATTTTCATCCACAAATCATGCAAATCGCATTCCATGCCCACAATTCAATCGATTCACATAAACAAGATTTCATGATCGAGTACACGCAGAATCAAGCCCAATTCTTAATAATTGACTCGCACCACTCATCACATGGCCAAATGCACTAGGGCACATCACTGATTCAATTAATAATTTCTCAACTCATCACGCCATGGCCGAATAGTAATAAGGCCCAATCGACATCACAACATAGCATTACACATGCATTAGCTCTAGTCGCATAATCGGACTCTCAAGGCAATATCATAGCATTAGATTCACTCATGACCAACATTGCTCCAAATGACATTTAGTCACGTATTTAAGCCACAAACTAATCCCTTGATCCCTAGATGCAATATAGATCAGTCCTAACACCCCCAATCAAATCTCAAACCACTTAGGACCTCCAATCAAGTCTCTAAAATCATCCAAACGTCTTTCTCACTTTCAATTCTGCCATGAACAGTACCCCGACGCGAATGAACAGTACCCCGTCGCGATGAACAGTGCACGGCTTCGATGAACAATAACCCGAAGTCTTATTTCCATGCTTATTAACCTCTAATTAGGCCCAAGCATCCATTTCTAGCATAAAAGATCACATATCCAACTCCTAAAACCATCCAAGCACTTATTTCATTTTCGGATCCCTACTGTGAACAGTAACCCGACGCCCAAAATTTCACTAAATCAAGCCCTAAACATGCTCATTAGTAACCCATTAGCCTACTCAAGGATTAGGGAGTTGCTTACTTGAGTTTGAGCTTGAAACTCCTCCAAATGAGCCCAAAATCACCCCTCAAGCTCCCGGCAACCTCGCGGCCAAACGGCAGCTGATCGGTGGCTGATCGGCGGCGAGATGCTCGGAAAGTCGTGGCTGAACGATGGCAAGGTGGTGGCTGGTCGGTTGTAGCACTTCGGGGTCGCCGGAAATGGGAGGTGCCAAGAGGGAGAGAGATGAGAGAACTTGAGAGAGTTTGAGAGTGAACTTGAGTGAAAATGAGAATGGGAGTGAGAGGGAGAGATTGCATCAGCCCACAAGAGAAGAGAGAGAGAGTGATTTGAGTGACTAGTCCTCATTCAAGAGTGACAAGATAGTGGGGGTTGGTATATGACATGAATAGTGTTGTTAGGTATGGGGTTTTTGGGGAAATTGGGGTTTTAATAAGCCTTGGGACTTGGGCACTTCAAGAGCATTTTTCTTTTCCATTTCTTTGATAATTTTGGCTGATGTGATGGGATGGTGAAGTGGCCAAAATTTTCCTTCGCGGTTTCTCAAAATGCTGAACGAAATTCGGGACCGGGGTGCACTTCTCGCTTCGCGATTTGATCTCCACTTTTTCTGACTCATACTGCGATATAAAATCCTTATTAACTCTGGTGAGGCGACGTCCAATTTATTTGCAATGGAATTCTCAAATACCCGGCCGTCGATTTCGAAGTTCACTTCGCGCTAAAAATTATCCCATCGGGGTTTCAGTGCATCTCGGACTGACGGGCGGCTCTCGGGAGCTACGTGTATCGACCCGTGATTTTTATCACGTTTAAGAATTATTCGGACCACGGCGATCCTGGTTGTCATGTAATCGCGAGGGAAACTATCGGTCCTAGCAGGACGCGATCGTTAGGAATCGGTTCAGGGTTATCCACAAATCATGCTATGGCATAGCGGAATCACCCGCGGTCCATTTGCACGACGCTAGCAGATTGTTCCGATACTAATCCTAGATCGACCTACATGGTCTAGAACGTACCCTCGCGATCCTTATGGTCGGGATACTAGTCCGCGGCCGAGTTCTTTAGTCTGCGTACTATCCTATTTAGCCATTCCCCTTCGGTCAGTCGTCTCTAGAGTGATCAATTCCGAGTGAGATTACTGAAACGCATCAATGCTCATTTTATTCATAAACTTCGAAATGGGGTCGGAATTCAGAATGTTACACCAAATCCTCGGAAAAGTTACATTTTAAAGATTTGATTAACCTAGATTTTCTGCAGGTCTTCCGGTGTCCTCGGGTCCTCGGATCCCCCATTTTAGAAAATTTGAAATAGGGTTTGAGCTTCTGTAGGCATACTAGTCAACCTAGGTCCTCGGATGGCACCCTCTCAAACGGCGAGTAGCTGCATAGACGAAAGCCGATCTGCTTTTTAGAAAATTTGAAATAGGGTTTGAGCTTCTGTAGGCATACTAGTCAACCTAGGTCCTCGGATGGCACCCTCTCGGACGGTGAGTAGCTGTATAGACGAAAGCCGATCTGCTTTTTAGAAAATTTGAAATAGGGTTTGAGCTTCTGTAGGTATACTAGTCAACCTAGGTCCTCGGATAGCACCCTCTCGGACGGTGAGTAGCTGCATAGACGAAAGCCGATCTACTTTTTAGAAAATTTGAAATAGGGTTTGAGCTTCAGTAGGTACACTAGTCAACCTAGGTCCTCAGATAGCACCCTCTCGGACGGTGAGTAGCTGCATAGACGAAAGCCGATCTGCTTTTTAGAAAATTTGAAATAGGGTTTGAGCTTCTGTAGGTACACTAGTCAACCTAGGTCCTCGGATGGCACCCTTCCGGACGGTGAGTAACTGCATAGACGAAAGCCGATCTACGTTTTAGATGGTGAGTCCCCGCATGGAGGATAGCCAATCTCTTTTAAATAGGTGAAACCCCTTTGTTACAAGGGTGAACCTCCCTTCCGAACGGTGAGTAACTTCCTAGATGAAAGCTGATCTGCATTTTAGATGGTGAGTCCCCGCATGGAGGATAGCCAATCTCTTTTAAATAGGTGAAACCCCTTTGTTACAAGGGTGAACCTCCCTTTCAGACGGTGAGTAACTTCCTAGATGAAAGCCGATCTGCGTTTTAGATGGTGAGTCCCCGCATGGAGGATAGCCAATCTCTTTTTAAATAGGTAAAATCCCTTTGTTACAAGGGTGAACCTCCCTTCCAGACGGTGAGTAGCTTCCTAGATGAAAGCCGATCTGCGTTTTAGATGGTGAGTCCCCGCATGGAGGATAGCCAATCTCTTTTTAAATAGGTAAAACCCCTTTGTTACAAGGGTGAACCTCCCTTCCGGACGGTGAGTAGCTTCCTATATGAAAACCGATCTTCATTTTAGATGGTGAGTCCCCGCATGGAGGATAGCCAATCTCTTTTAAATAGGTGAAACCCCTTTGTTACAAGGGTGAACCTCCCCTTCCAGACGGTGAGTAGCTTCCTAGATGAAAGCCGATCTGCCCCTTTTAAGTGATGAGTCCCCAGTGGATAGTCAAACCCATTTTTGAATAGGTGAAACCCCTTTGTTACAAGGGTGAACCTCCCTTCTAAGTCTTCAAACCACCGCTCGACGCCGCACGGACGCCGACCATTGCAAAATCGTGCCAAACCGTCCACAGGTAATTCCGTACACTCAATTTTTCAACCTCGGATCAACAAATCTCAAACCATAGACAGGTGAGCTACGGGTAAGTCTCTCTCTTTTCATCTCCCTTTCACATAAGACGAGCATGAACCGAAATAATTCCCCACGGAGTCGGAGCTTTAAACAACAAAGGTAAGGCAATTGAATGTTAAGACTAATTTTCTTTAAACTTTTCCCCAGCAGAGTCGATTAAGGATCCAGGTGTCACCTTGTCTTTGAAAGCAACCTCTAACCGAGATTACTTTCAAAGAGGGGCAGCTGTTGACACCCGATTTTTAATCAATTTTCATTTAGTTTTATTTTCCAAAATTCACCAAAAATTCACAAAAAAAAAAAAAAAAAAAATCAACATTGGAAGCCTTGGCTAAGCATAAGGAACCAATTTGGAACAAAAAATAATTTTTCATATTTTTCACATTTTTTAATATTTTCGGAAAATAGGAAAATACTAGAAAATACATAAAAAATACTTTTTGAGGTCGGAAAAATACAAAAGAATGTTCAATATTTTTCTTTTAATTCCCTTTTATTATGGACCTCAAGAAAAATTGAAAATTGAGTTCAAATTTAGGTGTTCCTTCACAACGCCTAAGGTTGGATTTGCACAAAAAATACCAATTGAGTCTTTTTATTTGCAATTTTTGCACATTTTAGGTCTAGACATTCAATTGCAATCCTTTTGAACTTCAATTTGATCAAATGCACCCTTAATTGCGCGAATTGCATGGATTGCACAAAATTCCCAAATTATTTGTAATTTAGTCCCTCAACTTGCCAATTTTTGAAATTACTTTTAATTGAGAGACTATCATGGTAAAATTGGACCGTCCCCCTATGTTTTCATACATTTCAAATCAATTGGCATAGGTCTCGTAGTCCAATTTGGTCGAATTGACATCCAATTGGGGTTTTCCCCAAATTGGCATTTTTGAAAAATTTGGGGTTTTTGTGCAAATTGATAGAAAATTTTGGGCAAAACCACCTTTTTAGATAATATCCAGGCCTATAAATCCAATTTTGAGGTTTAATTGCAAAAATTCCCAGTCAATTGTGGTTAATTTTGAAATTTATGAGAATTGCACTGTCTGAACCGGTTCAAACCGGTCTGACCACTGGTCGGACCGGTCGAACCGGTCCAAACAGTGTCTTCTTCTACCTCTCGCACACGCCATTTGCAGATTCAAAGATGAATTTTGATCACCAAATTGAGAGTCAATTCGACTCTAATTGACTCAATTGATAGAGGGCTTTTTTTCCGTAGGTTGAGGAGCGTCAATCCTCACCGGCGGCGAGGCCAATTCTCGCCGGAGATGGCCGGAATCGGCGGTCAAAGGGTCGGCACACTTAAAGTCAACATTTCTCAAACCGTGACAAATTCATGCTCGTTTGAGCTCGATTAAGGGTCTGACGGACGTTGACGGAATCACAACCGATTCAGTCACCGTCCGGCGCCCAAAGCACGTGAGATTAGCACATGAGAGACTCGGCCGACTCAAGCTCCCGCGCGCGCATTTTCAAAGATTGGGTATAAATAGCCTAGAAGGTTCTCGATCCAGGACGAGGCTCATTTGCTCGCGCAACCAACACAATAGAGAGAGAAAGAGTGAGAGATAGAGAGAGAGGCTCTGAGCGACAGCTTCACCGGAGCTTTGGACCAAGATCGTGAAATCTTCGCCGCTGCCGTTCCTGGCCAAATCAGGTCATCAGACCACCGCCGGAAGCTTCCTCGAACTTCTAGGATTCGATCGCGCCAGCTCGATTAACCCGCGAGCTCCTAAATCGGTAAGTCCAACTTCGAAGCTCTCTCCCGCACGATCATGGCATCACACTCACACCTGCACAATCATTGAAATTAACGTGTGCGTTTTCATTCTTGAACCTCTCTGATCATGATCGCATCTTCATTTCGCATTGATTACGCGTGAAAACCCCGAGTCGAGCCTCCAACACTTCGCGACCTGGTCGGACTTCCGCCGAGCGAATCCAAGAATTGCGGGTTCAATCCGAACCCGAGGTAAGTGTTATGAACTCACTTTGAGTGTACCTGAAGCTCTAATTTGATAGTTATGCTCGATAATGCTTGGTTGAAGCCCGAGATGCCGTGACTGTATATGGTTTATTTCTTGCGATTTAGCCGTTGAAATGTTTTGATTCTTTAGTATGTTAATCCGGAGATCATTAGGAATAGTTTGGTGTTGGTTTGAGTTTGATCGGCCGAGGTTTCACCGTCGGATCTCGCCGGGAAGCCTCGGCCGTCCGTTCTGTGTCGTCGCCGCGAAGAAGACGACGATGATGTGGCGATCAACAGGTCAAAGAGGTGATGTGTCACCGTGTGATTGGGCCAAGGTGTCGCTGACTCGGCTCGGCCGTTGGCGCGAGCGAGCCGAGCCGGCTACGATCGAACGGCTAGGATAATTCGCCTAGTTTGATTTGTGGCCGTTGGATCGTCTTTTTATATTTTTTTGAATATTCGTTTATTAGGTAGAAATTAGAAAAATAGTGAAATGGCGCCGTTTAGTCTAAGCAACACGTCGTCGTTTTGAGTGGAAGAGTAGTGAACGGCCGGGATTAAATTTAAGATAGATCGTAGCCGTCCATTCACCTAGTAGATGCGACACCGTTTAAGGGATATAGCCAAAAGCGTCGTCGTTTTAGGCTTCGGGGATAGCGGGCGGTCTAGATCGGATCTTAGATATAATCGTGACCGTCCATGCCTTTAACCTATGCGGCGCCGTTTAGATCAAGGAGTAGTGAACGGCCCGGATCAGGTCCGAAGTTTAATCACGGCCGTCCGTCGGTTTAGCTATGCGGCATCGTTTTTACAGAGAAGATCGAAGTGTCGTCGTTTCGCCTAGGCAAAGATCGACGGTTGAGATTGATCCACGAGTTGATCTCGGCCGTCCATTCTTTTTGAATATATTCTCGAGTAATTAGAAAATAGTTTAGAAAATTCAAAAATAAATAGCATACGACGCCGTTTTGAGGTCGAGCGAGTTTGCTGAGTCGGTCGGACCGGGTTGACCGGTCGTTGACCAGGTTGACCTGGTCCGATTTATTAATAAAAAAATAATAAAAAAATAAAAGAAATTTCCACAAAAATCCAAAAAAATTGTAAAAATACCTAGAAAATTCATAAAAAATTCCCAGATTTTCACAAAAAAATTTCTAAAAATTTGTAGATCAATTCGGGACTCATAAAGTCTGGATCAAAAATTTTGAGACTACGAGGGTCGATCTATGTCGATCCACAAAATTTCCAATATTTTTGAAAAATAAATAAAAATTTCAAAAAAATAGAAAAAATAGAAAAATTCAAGAAAATCACAAAAAGTGGGAAATGGCCACATTCAACTGGCCAAATCGAAATTTTGTGATTTTCGAGTCCCGAATCCCCAAAAATGACCATTCTACCCTTTCCGGGCCTTTCGCCCCAAATTTTTACCAAATCATCCCGACACCCAAATTTGATTTTTGTGTGGGCCGATAGGGCCATTTTTAGACATGTCAAACCTTGATTGATTGATTTGATTGCTCGTAATGATTTTGATTGCGCATTAAATTTTTGATTGTGATTGTTAGGATAGAAAATCCCCATCTACATGTACACCTAGAACTGTTAGAACCTACCTCACTCGATATCGCATCTGCATGAATTCTTAGGTTAGAAAGACACTCAACATCGGTAACCGAAAGGGCGTCAATTTGAAATTTGGCGTAACCAAGTCCCCGGACCCAAAATCTCCGGTTTTCGCGGAACCGAACGGTTTCTCCCGACCGCTCGGTAAGGTTTTCCGATCGTACCTTCCAATAAATTGATCGGTGGCGACTCCAAATTGCATGTACACCTCGCACATGTCACCCGACTACACAAGGTCAATTTCGATATTTGATAAATTTTACCCGACATCGCGATTCGAGTAATGGGTTTTGGGAGAGACCCGCGATCCCACATAAATATGTATAAAAGGGGAATCGGCTCGTTAACCCTACTCACCCCGGAACATACGTACGAAAAAAAAAAAATATTTTCCGGAGGAGGGTCGCGACAATCATCACAACTTGTAAGATCGTTTAAGTGATCGGGGTTGAAGGTCAAATTTTCCTTTTTAGATAGATGGCGCCCCGAGGTCTTGTTGATGTGCCCGACGTATTCACATGGGAGCGGAGGACTGTTCGACGCAAGGACCGAGTACCCGCTACATTTCGGGTTTTCGGATTTGTCCATGGACGGGAGCTCAATGGACGGAACCACATCCGTAGCGAGAGTTGCGATTATACCCGATGTGGACGATATTTGGAACTCGAGCGCGAGAAAGAAAGAATTTGGGAGTTGTACATGAAATTGGCGAAGAAGCCTCGTGCGACCAAGACGGCCCCAAAGCACTCCCCGATTAAGAAGAAGGAGGTCATTACCATATCCTCCGATGATGAAGAAGATATCAAGCTTCCCGAGATAGTGGAGATTTCATCCGATGAGGATACCCTTCCGATTGTCTAGATTAGTACGACTTTGGGGCATTTTCTAGGTTTCATTATATTTTGAGTCGATTATGTACTTTCATCGACATTTATTGTCCGAACATCTTTAGATGCTATCATGTTCTATTTCTTTCGACTTTATTGTATTAGACTTGTAAATTCCATGAGTTGTCAAACCGTGAGCGATTTTCTACCCCGATTACGCTTAAACGATCCTAATCAAATTACATGCCATCTTTGGGTGGGATTAGGTCCATAACTACCCTATTTGGCTTATTTGGGTCAAGTGGGAGTAGTTGACCCTCATGTTACCAAAAGATGACATGGAATTTGGTTAGCACATTTGCATCACATTTCATGCATATTCATATTAAACCCGTGGTAATTGACTTTAGGATAATCATTTTTGCATCTTTTTAGATCATGGGGAACGGAGACATCAAGATCATTCCGGTACCACGCAAAGAACTCTCTATATGGTGGGACCGCCTCGACATCGTCAACAAAGCCTATGTAGAAGGACGTTTGGGACGACTTATAGATTTGATCAAAGTGGAATACCAACCGGCGCTCATTCAAGCACTAGCCAAGGCATGGGACGCGCGTACAATGACATTTAACTTCCGAGGATTAGAGTTGACTCCTACGCTCGAGGAGTATACCGCTATTATCGGGGCCAAATTTGAAGAACGTATAGCTCAACCTCCTTTGGACATGGACTCCACTCGTTCATTATCGAGTTTTCTCCGTCTTAAAACTTCTGAGATTGAAAAAGTTTACAAGTCCAATTCTAACAAGTTCACCTTCTCGTTCCTTTTCGACAATTATTTCTCTTTATCCACCGAAACCAGTCATAAATCGGGAAAGGTGTTCATCTTGGCTTTCTTTGCATTTGTCCTATTCCCAACTTCTAGAACTACCTTTGACCCTTCCATAACCTATATAGCCAGACAAGCATGTTGTCGCTGGGATTATTCGTACATGATTCTAGCTGAGACCTTTCTTTCCCTAAATCGTTCCAAAACTTCGAAAAAGGCCGTTTTCCAAGCGTCTAGTGGGCTACTTCACATGTGGTTCACCTCTCATATAAAGACATTCCAACTCCGAGTAGGGTGTTATGAGATCAACGAGCACGTTTACCCTCTTAGATCCTTCCTTAAATGTCAATCCCTTGTACCCAAATACTCGTTTAAGAAGTGGGTTGAGCTATTAGAAGACTTGAAGCCTGAACATGTTAGATGGCGTTTGACTTGGCCCAAGATTGTGGAGGCTCGCATGACGGGTGTGGAAGATAGTCATATCCCCCTATTGGGATGTACTGGCGCTATGGCATATTACCCCATCCGAGTGGTAAGGCAATTTGGAGTTTTACAGGAGGTGCCACCGGATGTTTGTCCCGGGATTTTCTCGTTTGACATGACACGAGGAAAACTTACAAAAGAAGCAAAGAAGTTATATCAGGCTCGGATCAAGCTTATTCTTCACGCTTTGAAGAATTCCCCACTGCAACAAGTTGAATGGCCGAATTATTTGGATGATGAGATGAACGTGCACAGAGCCTCCAAGGAGTATATCCAGAAGTTTAAGGAGTATCGCCAATCAATGGTGGAGCCATATGTACCTGAGTGCGTATCTCCTCGGATTGAAGAGGTGGAGTCATATGAGCCAGAGTACATAGTACCGTACGTACCGGGAGTAGAGCCGTACATTCCCGAAGATCCGGAGCAGTGGATGTCAGAAGAAGGAGAAGACCCATACTTGTGGGATTCCGATGGATCAGAAGAGCAAGAAGAGTGGAAGCGTCCCCGACTTGGATAGATCCATTCCCCCATTTAGATTTTACATATTTGTTGTCTTTTGAACACTTTGGTTTGTAATAGATACATATTATTTCTTTTATGAGCATTTCATGCATACATATAGAAAAAGTCAATTACCACGGATCAATATCTACAAATCTTTTAATATTTTCCATACTGATTCGATGTTCTGAAAAACAAGTGAGTGACAAACACGAGGACTCGTAGCAAAACGCGCAAATTAAGGATGGAACAAGAGGAGCTCGCACCTCGTGTGGGTAATCTGGAAAACCAAATGAATGTGATCGCCACAATGGTGGCGGAGATGAAGGCAATGATGATTGCAAGCCATGGGAGATACCCCGTTGATCCTAATTCTCAAGCCCCTGCGGGGTCATCCGATGGAACAAACGCTAGTCCGGCGCCTGCCGCTAATCCTACTTTGAATCCGGAGAGGCCGCCTAAGGATCCTCTTGTTGTGATAGATTTGGAAAAGAAGGAGAAACAGGTCCTCAAAATGGAAGAGGAGATCAAAAGGCTGGCTAAGATCGAAGAGTGTTTGGCGAGTCGGGGTTATGAACTCTCGAGGTTTGACAAGGTTGCACCGTTTGAAAAGATAGAGGTTCCCGCTGACTACAAGGAACCGGATTTTGTGAGGAAATACAATGGGACTGGGTGTCTCAAGGCGCACTTGAAGTATTATTTGCGCCGAATGTCCCAGTTCTCCGACAACATCCCACTACTGGTTAACACCTTCCAGGAGAGCCTATCTGGGGCAGCCCTGGCGTGGTTCATTGAATTGGAGCCAGAGAGGCTCGCCGATTGGGACAAACCGGCAGACGAGTTCCTTCAGCAATACAAGTTTAACACTTTGACCGCCCTCACTAGAGAGGACCTTCCGAGGACTGTAAAGGGAAAGAGCGAGGCCGTTCGCGCCTACCCCCAGAGATGGAGAGCACCGGCTGTGCAGGTAAAGCCGCCCGTCCCGAAAGAAGAACTAATAGACCTGTTTCTCAAGGCCCTTCCCTTTGAATTTTTCGACAAGCTGAACACCTCTGGGTGTCGGACATTTGCGCACCTGATCAAGGTGGCGTAATGCCATGAGTGGGCACCGAGAGAAAAGAAGATACCCGAGGCGCCTTTCAAACGCTAATACCCTTTGAGAAGGGATAATAGGGAGCAAACTGGAGAAGTAGCCTTTGTCCCTAACCCGCCAAAGCCCAGAAATTTCTCGCCTTCAATCCCTACCCAAGGAACGTCCTCTCGGGCCGCTTCCAAACCACCGGAATTCAGAAAAAAGAACCAAATTGTTTTTACCCCACTACCCCGACCCTTATCCAAACTACTACCGATGCTTCGGGAGAACCGCTTAGTTGCAAAAGAGCCACCTAGAGCTCACCCGCCAAGATTTCCTGGGTATGATGAGACCCGGACGTGCGTATACCATATGGGAGAAAGAGGGCATGATGTGGACAACTGTCTCGCTCTCAAGTTCAAGGTGCAAGCATTAATTGATGGAAAAGTTCTAGAGTTTGATAAGGCTGAACCTAATGTGCAGCAGAACCCGTTACTCGAACATCGCGAGGTGAACGCGATTTTTGGAGGTGAAGAGGTAGAACTTCTGGAGTTCATAGTGGACATAAGTAAAATGCGGGATGTCTTGACATTGGCCTCACAATACCCGGAAGGAGGAAGTATTTCCCGGGAGCAAAAGGAAGCTTGCTTAGAAAAGCTGATTAGCTTGGGCGTCATAGGAAAAATGGAAGATGTCGCTTTCAACGGGACCTACGTGGCGGTGGACATGCTGTATGAGGAATTTGCGATGAAACCTACAAGGGGACCTGTTTTGAAAATACCCTCGGGATATTTGATGAGCATAAAAGATGGTCAAGAAATTGAAGAGATAGACGAATATGAAGTCCGTCTGGATAAAGCGCGCAAAGGTGATAGAAGATTTATGCAGAAGGCCCTAGAGAGGGGCGAGATAGTGGATAACCTCGGAGAAGATAGTGGTGGTTACAACTTTAAAGTGTTGTATTCGGCACCCCCAAGCTTTTTCGTCGATTCCGGAGATGTAGTCCCCGATGGGTGGGGTGGAATGGACGACCCCGAAAGTGAAGAATTTGTGGGAACGGTCGATGAAGTCAAAGACCAAGCGGCTCCTCGGAATGAACAGGTGAATCAGGAGTCCAACGTGCGACTTTCTAATTTGGAGACCCATATGCGACATTTAACAACCATGGTAGCGGAATTATCGCAACCGATGGCTAAGAATGACGCCACGAGAGTAGAAGAGAACATGCAGATTCCGGAGATACGGCGGACCATGGAGACACAGAATCGAAAGATCGCCCTACTGCAAGGGCAAGGAGACGATATGTCAAGGAAAATGGATGAGTTCAAAGAGCTGATTACGCCACTTACTCGGGCAAGAAATGTTCCGCCCCAAGGCGTGAACCCGAGAGTGACCTTCTGCACGAAGTATAATGGCGCTGGGTGTCCTCTAGCACATATCTCATATTATCTTCGCCGAATGGTTGGCCATCATGAAGATGATGAAACGTTGATTCGGAATTTCAGACGTAGTCCGGCGGGCCCCGCACCGGTGTGGGTCCAATCAATCGATCTGGACCGGGTCCCGAGCTGGGAGGATTTATCGGAGCACTTTATACGACACTTTGAAGCTGGAATCAGAGGTTATTTCACTAAGGCTAATCTGTTGAACATCCGGAAAGGTGAAGATGAGAGTTTTGAACTCTTCGTCGGGAGATGGAAGAAACATGCTATGATGGTGCAACCGCCACCGTCGGAAAGGGAAATGCTGGAGTTCGTATCGAAGTCACTTCCGGCTGAATATTTTGACCGCATGTATGCGTACGCGTATTCGTCGTTCCAACGTCCGGTGGAGATTGGTATGAGGATTGAAGGAATTATCCCGAGAGTCAGAAAGGAAAGGCAGAGGGATCTGGATGAAGAAAATTCCACGTTGGTGAGGCCAGGTCCAGAACATAACCCCGAAGATGTTCATGAGGACGAGATGATCGGGATGGTAGATACCCCGATTCGTTTCGTGATTGATTTGAACAAAGTTGATAGCTGGGAGTTGGAAGCTTCTAGTTCGGAAAAACCGTCATCACCAGAAAAGATCATGCCGGTGAGGATTAAGTTACCGCATGTGGAAGAGTACAACTCGAAGGCAGTGCATTGGGACTATGGAATGGGCGAGATCGACGCCATAATGAGATCGGGAATATGTTATCCACCAAGAGAGGCGGATTCTGAAAGGAAAAACCCGACTGCAGAAGAAGTTGAGAAACTGCAATCGGTAGTGAGGACTAGTGAATATGAGGTCGTTGACCAACTGCGGAATATGCCTGTACGGATTTCCTTATTAGATCTCTTCAAGAATTCCGAAAGGCACAAGAATGCCCTTTTGAAAGTGCTGGATGAGGTGCATGTTCCGGAAACGATTAACAAAGTTCAACTTGGGGACTTCGTAGGTGCTATCCTTTTGAAAGACCAGATATCCTTCTCGGATGAGGATTTCCCAAGAGAGGGGCGTATCCACAACAAAGCCCTCTATATTGCTGTGAGGTGCCATGGGAAGGAGGTTCCTCACGTCCCGATCGATAACGGTTCTGCTTTCAACCTATGTCCTCTGAGCACCCCGAGAAGCTTAGGGATCAATGAAGATTTCGTGAAGACATCCAAGGCCACCATCCGGTCATTTGATGGAGTCTCTAAAAATGTTGTAGGAGAGATCGAGCTGGACATTGACATTGGACCGGTAACTTTCTCTATACCGTTCCAAGTACTGGATATCCCTAGCGCCTTCACCTTGCTCTTGGGAAGACCATGGATTCATGTGTCCGGAGCGGTACCTTCCTCCCTGCATCAAAAGTTAAAATTTGTGGTTAAGGGTCAGTTGATCACCGTCCATGGCGAGACGGGACATCGGGTCGCTTTAAAAGGGATGGTCCCATACATTGAACCTTCAAAGGAGGAGGAGCTGAGTTATCATACCTTCGACATTGTATCTGTCATGCATGTATCGCCAGATGCAAAGATGGCTATACCGGAGCTTTCGAGACCTGCGACTATGGCGGGAAGAGTGCTACTCTCGAATGGATTTATTCCAGGTGCCGGATTAGGGAAGTACGGTCGGGGAATCTGTCACGCCCCGTGTCCTTTTTGGCACGCTAACATCCCTCACTCGCTATATATCTTCCAGGATCGACAAGACAATAAATTTGAACGCGATGCAATATGCACATGCGGAAGCGATGCAACACCCAAATGGTAGAATTAAACAGAATGACTTTAGAAGACGAGAGATTTTTCATAACATAAAGAGACGATCGTTCTTACAACGCATAAGGACAAAATACATGAGGATACAAGGGAGACAGTCAGCTTGGGTAAATAGGGTTCCCACAAAATATATGACAACTAAGGGTAGGCGTTCTACGAGACCACATCCATCCATCAGGATGTACCAAAAAGTAAGGGGCCCTACTCTGGTCTTCAGTCCGCGACATCTGCCGGTGGTGGCACATCTTCCGGGTCGACTCCATTGGCTCTTCAGCGTCCTCCTCCTCCATCGAATCGGTGTTATAGTGCCTATAGTACACCCTACCATCGCCTATCACATATTTGGTCACTATACGGTCCATTCGTCTCGGTATCCCAAAAGCGGCGGCGACATTTTCAGGGTCGGGGGTCCGAAAAGGTTTTGGGATACAACTATGAGAATAAATCTCAATAAGCTAACCCCTAAGCCTCGCTCAGGATAACAGTACCTCCAAGCCAACTCTATTAAGACCAAAACCCAACATACCACTAGTAGTAATAATAACCTCGAAATTATCAATTAAAGAGAATTGACACCATGCACACTTCAAATCAATATTCCACCAAATCTATAGTAACAAGCTTCGTACTTAGGCACTTATCAACAATTCAATCACAATGCATGGCAATAAATTCAAGGGGATCAATTCCAGCAATCAGGTCCGCAATTATCATTTCGGACTATTCAAAATCACACTCCCCGCGTCATATAGGCGCCTCAGGGTAATCGTATCACCTTCCCCGCGTCATATAGGCGCCTCGGGGTATTCATCTCACCATCACATTTACCAATACATTTCCCCGTCTTATAGGCGCATCAGGGTATTCATAAACACCATCCCCGCGTCATATAGGCGCATCAGGGTATTCAAGTACACTCCCCGCGTCTTATAGGCGCATCAGGGTATTCATAACATTTTCATCCACAAATCATGCAAATCGCATTCCATGCCCACAATTCAATCGATTCACATAAACAAGATTTCATGATCGAGTACACGCAGAATCAAGCCCAATTCTTAATAATTGACTCGCACCACTCATCACATGGCCAAATGCACTAGGGCACATCACTGATTCAATTAATAATTTCTCAACTCATCACGCCATGGCCGAATAGTAATAAGGCCCAATCGACATCACAACATAGCATTACACATGCATTAGCTCTAGTCGCATAATCGGACTCTCAAGGCAATATCATAGCATTAGATTCACTCATGACCAACATTGCTCCAAATGACATTTAGTCACGTATTTAAGCCACAAACTAATCCCTTGATCCCTAGATGCAATATAGATCAGTCCTAACACCCCCAATCAAATCTCAAACCACTTAGGACCTCCAATCAAGTCTCTAAAATCATCCAAACGTCTTTCTCACTTTCAATTCTGCCATGAACAGTACCCCGACGCGAATGAACAGTACCCCGTCGCGATGAACAGTGCACGGCTTCGATGAACAATAACCCGAAGTCCTATTTCCATGCTTATTAACCTCTAATTAGGCCCAAGCATCCATTTCTAGCATAAAAGATCACATATCCAACTCCTAAAACCATCCAAGCACTTATTTCATTTTCGGATCCCTACTGTGAACAGTAACCCGACGCCCAAAATTTCACTAAATCAAGCCCTAAACATGCTCATTAGTAACCCATTAGCCTACTCAAGGATTAGGGAGTTGCTTACTTGAGTTTGAGCTTGAAACTCCTCCAAATGAGCCCAAAATCAGCCCTCAAGCTCCCGGCAACCTCGCGGCCAAACGGCAGCTGATCGGTGGCTGATCGGCGGCGAGATGCTCGGAAAGTCGTGGCTGAACGATGGCAAGGTGGTGGCTGGTCGGTTGTAGCACTTCGGGGTCGCCGGAAATGGGAGGTGCCAAGAGGGAGAGAGATGAGAGAACTTGAGAGAGTTTGAGAGTGAACTTGAGTGAAAATGAGAATGGGAGTGAGAGGGAGAGATTGCATCAGCCCACAAGAGAAGAGAGAGAGAGTGATTTGAGTGACTAGTCCTCATTCAAGAGTGACAAGATAGTGGGGGTTGGTATATGACATGAATAGTGTTGTTAGGTATGGGGTTTTTGGGGAAATTGGGGTTTTAATGAGCCTTGGGACTTGGGCACTTCAAGAGCATTTTTCTTTTCCATTTCTTTGATAATTTTGGCTGATGTGATGGGATGGTGAAGTGGCCAAAATTTTCCTTCGCGGTTTCTCAAA
This sequence comes from Rhodamnia argentea, assembly GCF_020921035.1. Classification (NCBI taxonomy): domain Eukaryota; kingdom Viridiplantae; phylum Streptophyta; class Magnoliopsida; order Myrtales; family Myrtaceae; genus Rhodamnia; species Rhodamnia argentea. The sequence goes on along the minus strand of NC_063153.1, from coordinate 32,339,246 downwards.
ATGCTGAACGAAATTCGGGACTGGGGTGCACTTCTCGCTTCGCGATTTGATCTCCACTTTTTCTGACTCATACTGCGATATAAAATCCTTATTAACTCTGGTGAGGCGACGTCCAATTTATTTGCAATGGAATTCTCAAATACCCGGCCGTCGATTTCGAAGTTCACTTCGCGCTAAAAATTAGTCCATCGGGGTTTCAGTGCATCTCGGATCGACGGGCGGCTCTCGGGAGCTACGTGTATCGACCCGTGATTTTTATCACGTTTAAGAATTATTCGGACCACGGCGATCCGGGTTGTCATGTAATCGCGAGGGAAACTATCAGTCCTAGCAGGACGCGATCGTTAGGAATCAGTTCGGGGTTATCCACAAATCATGCTATGGCATAGCGGAATCACCCGCGGTCCATTTGCACGACGCTAGCAGATTGTTCCGATACTAATCCTAGATCGACCTACATGGTCTAGAACGTACCCTCGCGATCCTTATGGTCGGGATACTAGTCCGCGGCCGAGTTCTTTAGTCTGCGTACTATCCTATTTAGCCATTCCCCTTCGGTCAGTCGTCTCTAGAGTGATCAATTCCGAGTGAGATTACTGAAACGCATCAATGCTCATTTTATTCATAAACTTCGAAATGGGGTCGGAATTCAGAATGTTACAGAATCCTTAACCCTTTGAATTTGGGCTCAAATGACCACAAGGTTGGTCTGGGTTATAATGGAATAGTGAAGAATAACACAGGTCGAGGCCGAGGTCGAAACAAGTGTTATAGAGACCGTGGACGCCATGGACACCAAGGTGGCCATTTTATAGGCACCAATGCATGGAAGGCTAGAGGGAAGATGTTCATAAATCACCTATCAGAGGTATTTTCTAAAGGAGGCAAATGGCTGGAAGATGAGGACATCTCCGAGGATGCAGAGCCGGACTTATTCAACCCGTTCCTGGATAATCGGGTGAACGTGATAATTGAGTGGCTGGACAATGATTTCCCCACCCCTGAGTAAAAGGCTCTTTCTGAACTTTATCTTTTAATGCATTTTGATTACTGCATTTGTTTTTGAAGCTTTTCGCTGTTTTAGCACCCTTTGGGTCGCATGCTGCGATCCAAGAAGTGCGGTACTGTATTACTCTTAGTTGCATTTATTAATGAAAATCATCACAAATTTGATTACAGACATGTGGAGCAACGGATTGGTCCGATGATGACAATTGATTCTACCATGAGACTTGAGGCCTGATCCGCCATATGATCTTGGGTTTTAAATATCTTTTGAGAACCAGGATGTCCGGAAGATCGTGGACTAGTTCTCCTTTCTTTGTCTAAAAAATTGGAATTTGAAAAATGTTTTCATGATAAAAATCATGCATTCTTCAATTTTATCATCTTTGAATACTAACCTTTCATGGTGCATTTCAGGCATGTCATCCCACCCATACATAACAGGTTAATATGTGACTTAGATCAGCTCGATGATTATGCATGCGAAGTTGATATAGACGAGGTTGATGTGAGCGATATCAAGAAAGAGTGGGATTGTTTTGAAGAATCTGAACCCCCTATCTCTGAAGAACCCATTACTATTAATTTGGGAGATTCTGACTGCGTCAAGGAAGTGAAGATAGGAGGACACCCGTAGGCAGCAGATGTTTTAAGAATGACAGCATTGCTCAAAGAATATCAAGATATCTTCGCCTGGTCATATGCTGACATGCCGGGTCTAGATCGTGAAATTGTGGAGCATGTTTTGCCCACAAATCCTTCTTGCACACCAGTAAATCAATCACCCAGAAGAATGAATCCCGAACTGGCAGATAAGATCAAGGAAGAGGTGATGAAGCTCCTTAAAGTTGGATTTATCGAAGCTGTCCCATATGCTGATTGGGTCACCAACATCGTACCAGTAAAGAAGAAGGATGAGAGAATTAGAATATGCGTGGATTATCGGGACTTGAACAAAGCTAGTCCCAAGGATGAATTTCCTCTACCGCACATTGATGTGCTCGTCGACAATACCGCGGGCTTTAAGTTATTCTCCTTTATTGATGGATTCTCGGGATATAATCAGATCATGTTGAAGGAAGAAGATAAGATCAAGACCTCACTTACTACACAATGGGGAACTTTCTGTTACAAGGTAATGCTCTTTGGATTGAAAAATACAGGGGCAACATATCAGAGGGCTATGGTGACCATTTTTCATGATATGATACATAAGGAGATTGAGGTCTATGTAGACGATATGATTGCCAAGTCCAAGCCTGGAGAAGACCATGTTAAAGTGTTGAAGAAGTTATTTGATCGATTGAGAAAATACAAGCTCAAGTTGAATCCTGCGAAATGCGTATTTGGCGCAAGATCCGGAAAGCTGCTAGAATTTGTGGTGAGTAGTCGTGGTATTGAAATTGACCATTCCAAGATTAAAGCCATATGGGAAATAGGGACTCCTGCCGCTGTCAAAGAAGTGAGGGGCCTACTTGGAAGATTGAATTATATATCCAAATTCATATCTCAACTATCAGAAACGGCGAAACCCTTTTTCAAGCTGTTAAAGAAAGGTGCAAAGGTGAAATGGGATTCAGAATGCCAACAAGCGTTTGAGAAAATCAAGGAATATTTGGTACAACCTCCAGTGTTGGTACCTCCTATCCCTAACGTTCCTTTAACTCTATATCCGACAGTTAATGATGAGTCCTTGGGAGCTTTACTAGCTCAAACTAACCCCAAGGATCGTAAAGAGCGAGCCATATACTATTTGAGCAAAAAGTTCACAACATCCGAAGCCAAGTACCCAGCAGTGGAAAGGACTTGCGTAACATTGGTCCGGGTCCTCCACAGATTGAGGCAGTATACGCTGCATTATCATATAGAACTGGTCACTAAGAATGACCCTATCAAGTACCTTTTGGAGAAACCAACGTTGTTAGGAAAGATGGCTAAATGGCAAATACTGCTTTCAGAGTTCGATATCAAAACCTCTCCCCAAAAGTCTGTCAAGGGAAGAGCAATTATTGACATGCTAGCTGAGAATCCTCCTAAGGATGTTTTAGAGCAAAACAAGGGAGGTCAAATCCTGAATATATCTGAAGACAAATGGACAATGTACTTTGACGGCGCAGTAAACCTCACCGGATCGTGCACCGGCGCAGTTCTGATATCCCCCGAAGATCAACATTATCCAGTTTCAGCCAAGTTGGTATTCCCCTGCACCAACAACATTTCTGAATATGAAGCCTGCATACTTGGGTTACAATTGGCCATCTCGTTAAAAGTAAAGAAGCTGCTGGTATATGGAGATTCCATGCCGATCATTTTACAAACCCAAGGGGAGTGGAAGACAAAGGATCCCAAGCTTATTCCCTATCATAAGTACCTTGAGGAGCTGATCCAACATTTTGAGGAGATCACTTTCGAGTATCTTCCAAGAACTCAGAATCACTTCGCAGATGCTCTGGCCACATTATCAACCATGTTACAAGTGCAAGATGGCCTTGAGATAGAGCCGTTAAGGATTGACATCCTGGAGCAACCTGCGTATTGCATGGTCGTTGAAGAAGAACCCGATGAAGAACCATGGTATCATGACATTAAGAATTACCTACTGAAGGGCGAATTCCCTCAAGATAGTCAACCAGAAGATAAAAAGTATATCAGCAAGATTGCATCTAAATTTTTCCTCAGCGGACAGATCCTATATAAGAGATCCTTTGACTCAGTCCTATTGAGGTGCGTGAACTCAAAAGAAGCAAATCTCATTATGAAAGAGATTCATGAAAGGGAATGCGGACCGCATATGAATGGTCACCTCCTCGCCAAGAAGATCATGAGACTCGGGTATTACTGGATGACTATCGAGTCGGATTGCAACCAGCATGTTAGATCCTGTCATCAATGTCGGGTATGCGGCGACAGGATAAATGCGCCGCCAACCGAGCTACATCAAATGTCAGAACCCTGGCCATTCTGCATGTGGGGAATTGATATGATTGGCCCTATCAACCCAAATGCCTCAAACGGACATCGTTTTATTCTGGTGGCTATTGATTATTTCACCAAATGGATTGAAGCTAGTTCATATCCCAATGTCACTGCGAACAACGTGGCTAAATTCATCAAGCGAGATATCATTTCAAGATATGGAGTTCCAAGAGCCATCATTACAGACAATGGTTCCAACTTAAATAACAAGGTAGTCGATCACCTATTGGAACAATTTAAGGTACGACACCTTAATTCTTCACCTTACCGCCCGCAAATGAATGGAGCTGTGAAAGCGGCAAACAAGAACATCAAGAAGATATTGGCTAAAACTGCTGAGAAATATAGAGATTGGCATGAGAGATTGCCATATGCTCTCATGGCCTACCGAACTTCGATTCGTACTTCAACCGGGGCAACTCCTTACTCTTTGGTATACGGTATGAAAGCAGTCCTACCAGTAGAGGTGGAAATCCCCTCTTTAAGGATCCTGTTTCAAGTTGAACTCTCAGAAGACGAGTGGAGTCGACTAAGGCACGAACAGTTGAATTTGATTGATGAAAAACGATTGAAGGCCATCTGCCATGGTCAAAGCTACCAGAAGAAAGTAGCTAGAGCTTTTAACAAGAAGGTTAAGCCCAGAAATTTTGAAACAGGGATGCTAGTTGTGAAGAAAATGCTTCCAAATGCCCAACGCCCAGGAGGCAAGTTTACACCAAATTATGAAGGCCCCTACGTGATTCAGAAGGTATTATCCGGGGGAGTTCTTATACTTGTAAACATGGATGGAGAAGAATTGGCAAGTCCAAGAAATGCAGACGCCGTGAAGAGATATTATCCTTGAAATAAAACTGAGCTTCAGAGCGATTGATGGACAGATCTGAGTCACATAAAATTTTGCATTCGCATGACATTTGCACACATGCATTTGCATACGTTTGTATTTTGCAGGTGAACTGGGAATCACGAAGAACCTTGCAGGGAACAAGAATTGACATCCGAAGAAGACAAGAGAAGTCGCTTCGGGATTTGAAATTTTGAATATCTTTGAACTAATCGATTCCTTTTGTTTTTACAGGAAACGGGAGTCAATATCCGAAGGAGATGAGAGGAAGTCGCTTCGGGATTTGAAATTTTGAATATCTTTGAACTAATCGATTCCTTTTGTTTTTACAGGAAACGGGAGTCAATATCCGAAGGAGATGAGAGGAAGTAGCTTCGGAATTTGAAATTTTGAATATCTTTGACTGATTGTTTCCTTTTATTTTTACAGGAAACGGGAGTCGACATCCGAAGGAGACAGGAGGAAGTCGTTTCGGGATTTGAAATTTTGAATGTGATAGGAAATTTTGAACATCTTTGAACTGATTGCTTCTTTTTATTTTTACAGGAGACAAAAGCCAACATTTGAAGAAGACAGGTTTGAGGTTCTCCTCCTTTATGAAATATTTTCATACACTGACTTGCTTGAAATTGAAAATTTTGGATTTGCAAAGCCACAAGACCCTTTCAAAGAAATATTCCTTCCAAATTACAGAAACATCTGTTGAATAAACCATTTGATGAAAATTTTTGCTAATGATGAATTTTGATGAAAACACCCTGGGTTTCTATAAAAGGGCATGTTTTGAAAGCTTTTCAAGAGAATGATCCTTCAGATGAAAAGAGGCAAACATTATCCTCAAACACGTCCCCGATACACTTGAGTGATGAGTGAGAGTGGTAGAGAGAAAGAGCTTAATCTCGGGACGTAGGGATTATTCGCGATGATTACATGGATCGAAATGATGAAAGGCATTTTCATTTCAAAATTATCCATACACAGTTATACCCCTTGATAACCAATCTGAGCCAAAAGGGAGAATTTTATGAATACAACCCTGTCAAGAACCACCCCACAATGGGGCATATTTGGAGGTTCATTAGATAATTCCTTGGAGAATAGATCGGGTAAGACTTTATGGTACTAACCTACATCAATCTTTTTGTGATAGCTTCAGGTGATTTCTGGCAGAGACTTGGAACATCTCAAAGTGAAGAAAAACATTTCACTTCTATATCCCCAAACGCGTATCCTTGGAAGAGCCAATTTGAGCCATTGAATATTCATTTCTAAACCCTTGTTGGTGATCACCTCCCCACATTGAGGCAAATAAAGGAATAGCCAGCAATGAGTCAAAAAGCATAATTTGGAAGAATTTTTGATACTGGTCTCCAAAAGAGCCAGTCAATGCAAAAATGATAATGAGAAATAAAAGGGCTGAAAAAGCAAAGCGCCTGGTAAAAGCAAGGCCAAAGCCCATGAAAAGAGCATCCCGAAAAGGGGCAAAGTTTGAGAAAGCAAGACGAAAGGAGGAAAATCCTCAAAGTCAATTGAAGAAAGAATGATCATGAATCTTCTGTAAAAGCAAATGAATGCTAGAAAAATGTTAAGGTGATCACCAAAGTTCACCCCTCTTTTGAAAATATGGCATTTTCTTAAAGAGCCCACCTTAAGCCAAGATACTGCCTGTCACCAAAACTTTTCTGATCTAAGAGGTGTTTCAGGTTGATGCAAGAAATCATACAGGAAGCTACCGCTTAAAGAGGTAAGTACAATCCTGTCTTATCATGACTTCAAGGTTCTTGACTTGTAAACCCGAAGAAGCTATTTTTGATCGAAATTCATTTCTAAATCTCAAATTGAATATCCTTTGATAAGCCTTTGACCTGGCATGAATTACGGTCCCTTTTAAAATGCCTTCTCCGATTAGTCAAATTGTATGCATCTCGAATGATCCCGAAACCTCAAGGTTAGGTTTTCCGTGAGCAGATTCGAATTTTAAGAAAAGCCTTTCTAAATGTGTGAGAAGCCCTCTTGGATGAAGGAAAACCCTTTTGAAAATTTTTTAAAACAACCTTTTTGAAGAACACTCGAGATGTGTCATTCAAAATCCATCCCCAGTGAAAATTTGAAATTGTGATTGGATACATTTCCTTCGCAAATATACTTTGAAATTCTGTCTAGAATTCTAAAGTTTATCCCCAGAACTTAAAATTGTCTTTCTAATGATGTTTGGTTGAACTTTCCGCAGGTTCCTTGGTGATCCCAAATCCTTAGAAAAGTTACATTTTAAAAATTTTATTAACATGGACTTTCTGCAGGTTCCCCGGTGATCCCAAATCCTCAGAAAAGTTACATTTTAAATATTTGACTAACTTGGATTTTCCGCAGGTCTTCTGGGCATTCCCGGGTCCTCGACCCTCTCCTTTGAAAATTTGAAAATAGGGTTTGAGCTTCTGTAGGTACACTAATTAACCTAGGTCCTCGGATGGCACCCTCTCGGACGGTGAGTAGCTGCATAGACGAAAGTCGATCTGCTTTTTAGAAAATTTGAAATAGGGTTTGAGCTTCTGTAGGTACACTAGTCAACCTAGGTCCTCAGATGGCACCCTCTCGGACGGTGAGTAGCTGCATAGACGAAAGCCGATCTGCTTTTTAGAAAATTTGAAATAGGGTTTGAGCTTCAGTAGGTACACTAGTTAACCTAGGTCCTCGATTGGCACCCTCTCGGACGGTGAGTAGCTGCATAGACGAAAGCCGATCTGCTTTTTAGAAAATTTGAAATAGGGTTTGAGCTTCTGTAGGTACACTAGTTAACCTAGGTCCTCAGATGGCACCCTCTCGGACGGTGAGTAGCTGCATAGATGAAAGCCGATATGCTTTTTTAGAAAATTTGAAATAGGGTTTGAGCTTCAGTAGGTACACTAGTCAACCTAGGTCCTCAGATGGCACCCTCTCGGACGGTGAGTAGTTGCATAGATGAAAGCCGATCTGCTTTTTAGAAAATTTGAAATAGGGTTTGAGCTTCAGTAGGTACACTAGTCAACCTAGGTCCTCAGATAGCACTCTCTCGGATGGTGAGTAGCTGCATAGATGAAAGCCGATCTGCTTTTTAGATGGCAAGTCCCCGCATAGAGGATAGCCAATCTCTTTTAAATAGGTGAAACCCCTTTGTTACAAGGGTGAACCTCCCTTCCAGACGGTGAGTACCTGCATAGAGGAAAACCGATCTGCTTTTTAGATGGTGAGTCCCTACATAGAGGATAGCCAATCTCTTTTAAAATAGGTGAAACCCCTTTGTTACAAGGGTGAACCTCCCTTTCAGACGGTGAGTAGCTTCCTAGATGAAAGCCGATCTGCCCCTTTTTAAATGATGAGTCCCCGTTGACACCTGAATTTTTAGTCAATTTTCATTTAGTTTTATTTTCCAAAGTTCACTAAAAATTCACAAAAATTAAAAAAAAAAAAATTAAAAAATCAACATTGGAAGCCTTGGCCATGCATAAGGAACCAATTTGGAACAAAAAATAATTTTTCATATTTTTTACATTTTTTTAAATATTTTCGAAAATAGGAAAATACTTGAAAAATCCATAAAAAATACCTTTCGAGGTCACAAAAATACACAAAAATATCCAATATTTTTCTTTTAATTCCCTTTTCATATGGACCTCAAGAAAAATTGAAAATTGAGTTCAATTTTAGGTGTTCCTTCACAACGCCTAAGGTTGGATTTGCACAAAAAATACCAATTGAGTCTTTTTATTTGTAATTTTTGCACATTTTAGGTTTAGACATTCAATTGCAGTCCTTTTGAACTTCAATTTGATCAAATGCACCCTTAATTGCGTGAATTGCACGGATTGCACAAAATTCCCAAATTATTTGTAATTTAGTCCCTCAACTTGCCAATTTTTGAAATTACTTTTAATTGAGGGACTATCATGGTAAAATTGGACTGTCATCCTATGTTTTCATGCATTCTAAATCGATTGGAATGGGTCTCATGGTCCAATTTGATCGAATTGACATCCAATTGAACTTTTCCCCAAATTGGGAATTTAGAAAAATTTGGGGCTTTGGTGCAAATTGATGGGAAATTTTGGGCAAAAACACATTTCTAGACAATATCCAGGCCCCCTAAGTTCAATTTTGAGGTTTAATTGCAAAATTTCCCAGTAAATTGTGATTAATTTCAAAAATAGCACAAAATTTACTGTCTGAACCGGTTCGGACCGGTCTGATCGCCGGTCGGACCGGTCGAACCGGTCCCGAACGATACTTCATCTTCCCCGCGAGCATGAGCCATTCTGCAGACTTGATGGGCGAACTTCAACGATCAAATTGAAGGCCCATTCGACCTTAATCAATGAAATTGATGTGGGGCTTTTGATCCTCAAGTGGTGGTGCGTCGTTTGTCACCGGTGGCATGGCCAATGGCCGCCGGAGACGGCCGAAATGGACAGTCAAAGCTCCGGCGACGCAAAAAAGTCAACATTTCGCAAATTGCACAAATTTGAGCTCAATTCGCGACTAACGGAGGACCAAACGGAGTTTGCTGTGATGGCCGTCTCCGTCCGACTTCCGGCGAGCCAAAAATCACGTGAATGGCACGTGTGAGACTCGGCCGACTCGAGCACCCGACGCACCTTTTTTTCAAAAAATGAGTGTAAAAGCTGAAGAGAATTCTAGAACAGAGAGGAGGCTCATTTGCTCGCGCAACCAACGTAATAGAGAGAGAAAGAGTGAGAGATAGAGAGAGAGGCTCTGAGCGACGCCTTCGCCGGAGCTTTGGACCAAGACCGTGAAATCTTCGCCGCCGCCGTTCTCGGCCAAATCAGGTCATCGGACCACCGCCGGAAGCTTCCTCGAACTTCCGGGATTCGATCGTGCCAGCTCGATTAACCCGCGAGCTCCTAAATTGGTAAGTCCAACTTCGAAGCTCTCTCCCGCACGATCATGGCATCACACTCACACCTGCACAATCATTGAAATTAACGTGTGCGTTTTCATTCTTGAACCTCTCTGATCATGATCGCATCTTCATTTCGCATTGATTACGCGTGAAAACCCCAAGTCGAGCCTCCAACACTTCGCGACCTGGTCGGACTTCGGCCAAGCGAATCCAAGAATTGCGGGTTCAATCCGAACCCGAGGTAAGTGTTCTGAACTCACTTTGAGTGTGCCTGAAGCTCTAATTTGATAGTTATGCTCGATAATGCTTGGTTGAAGCCTGAGATGCCGTGATCGTATATGGTTTATTTCTTGCGATTTAGCCGTTGAAATGTTTTGATTCTTTAGTATGTTAATTTGGAGATCATTAGGAATAGTTTGGTGTTGGTTTGAGTTTGATCGGCCGAGGTTTCACCGTCGGATCTCGCCGGGAAGCCTCGGCCGTCCGTTCTGTGTCGTCGCCGCGAAGAAGACGACGATGATGTGGCGGTCAACAGGTCAAAGAGGTGATGTGTCACCGTGTGATTGGGCCAAGGTGACGCTGACTCGGCTCGGCCGTTGGCGCGAGCGAGCCGAGTCGGCTACGATCGAACGGCTAGGATAATTCGCCTAGTTTGATTTGTGGCCGTTGGATCGTCTTTTTATATTTTTTTGAATATTCGTTTATTAGGTAGAAATTAGAAAAATAGTGAAATGGCGCCGTTTAGTCTAAGCAACACGTCGTCGTTTTGAGTGGAAGAGTAGTGAACGGCCGGGATTAAATTTAAGATAGATCGTAGCCGTCCATTCACCTAGTAGATGCGACACCGTTTAAGGGATATAGCCAAAAGCGTCGTCGTTTTAGGCTTCGGGGATAGCGAGCGGTCCGGATCGGATCTTAGATATAATCGTGACCGTCCATGCCTTTAACCTATGCGGCGCCGTTTAGATCAAGGAGTAGTGAACGGCCCGGATCGGGTCCGAAGTTTAATCACGGTCGTCCGTCGGTTTAGCTATGCGGCATCGTTTTTACAGAGAAAATCGAAGTGTCGTCGTTTCGCCTAGGCAAAGATCGACGGTTGAGATTGATCCAAGAGTTGATCTCAGCCGTCCATTCTTTTTGAATATATTCTCGAGTAATTAGAAAATAGTTTAGAAAATTCAAAAATAAATAGATAAATAGCATACGGCGCCGTTTTGAGGTCGAGCGAGTTTGTTGAGTCGGTCGGACCGGGTTGACCGGTCGTTGACCGGGTTGACCCGGTCCGGTTTATCAATAAAAAAATAATAAAAAAATAAAAGAAATTTCCACAAAAATCCAAAAAAATTGCAAAAATACCTAGAAACTTCATAAAAATTCCTAGATTTTCACAAAAAATTTCTAAAAATTTGTAGATCAATTTGGGACTCATAAAGTTTGGATCGAAAATTTTGAGACTACGAGGGTCGATCTATGTCGATCCAGAAAATTTCCAATATTTTTGAAAAATAAATAAAAATTCCAAAAAAATAGAAAAATTAGAAAAATTCAAGAAAATCACAAAAAATGGGAAATGGCCACATTCAACTGGCCAAATCGAAATTTTGTGATTTTCGGGTCCCGAATCCCCAAAAATGACCATTCTACCCTTTACGGGCCTTTCGCCCCAAATTTTTACCAAATCATCCCGACACCCATATTTGATTTTTGTGTGGGCCGATAGGGCCATTTTTAGACATGTCAAACCTTGATTGATTGATTTGATTGCGCATTAAATTTTTGATTGTGATTGTTAGGATAGAAAATCCCCATCTGCATCTACACCTAGAACCGTTAGAACCTACCTCACCCGATATCGCATCCGCATGAATTCTTAGGTTAGAAAGACACTCAACATCGGTAACCGAAAGGGCATCAATTTGAAATTTGGCGTAACCAAGTCCCCGGACCCAAAATCTCCGGTTTTCGCAGAACCGAACGGTTTCTCCCGACCGCTTGGTAAGGTTTTCCGATCGTACCTTCCAATAAATTGATCGGTGGCGACTCCAAATTGCATGTACACCTCGCACATGCCACCCGACCACACAAGGTCAATTTCGATATTTGATAAATTTTACCGGACATCGCGATTCGAGTAATGGGTCTTGGGAGAGACCCGCGATCCCACATAAATATGTATAAAAGGGGGATCGACTCGTTAACCCTACTCACACCGGAACATACGTACGAAAAAAAAAATAATATTTTCCGGAGGAGGGTCGCGACAGACTAGCGATTCTACTGGGGACGTATAAGAGAACTTAAGCCGATAAAAATGTTGATTTTTTTTCGACTTAGTTTCCTGCAGATGCTCTTGAAGATGAGGTACGTCCACTAACAAAAAGTGTTAAATGTTGATGCAGTGGGGAGTTATAAGAGGTGGCGTCTATGCTAACCATTTTTGATGCAGATATGGAGTTTTGGGTTGTTTGTTTATTTATGCAAATATTGAAGCGGTGTTTTGAATATAAATTGCTGTGCATGTCTTGCATATTTTGAGGATCACGACACTGCACACACAAGCGCCTAAACCCGAGCCACGAATCACCCTTATAGGTCGCCATAGATAGGATCGGTATGTGAAGCTCTTGTGTTTGATTGCACTTGGGTTGACCATATTTGATCCCGCTCGCTATGCAAGATTGATGGTCCTGCCCACTTGTTGTTTGATTGCGCTTGTGGGCGGCCTATCGATTTGTATAGCGGGAGCCTTTTTAGGTCCATACCCGAGCCTTTTTTATTTCTTTAGAGTTAAACCTCACCTGTCTCATGCGCATGTGAAATGGACGGTTGGTATACCTAAAACCAAAAACCAAAAAAAGAGTAACATCGGTTGGTAAGGCTTTCTACCCTTTTTATTTTGAACTTGTAAATTTAAATTTTGCATATCATGCATTTTCACGACATATCATCACAATTTGTAAGATCGTTTAAGTGATCGGGGTTGAAGGTCAAATTTTCCTTTTTAGATAGATGGCGCCCCGAGGTCGTGTTGATGTACCCGACGTATTCACATGGGAGCGGAGGACCATTCGACGCGAGGACCGAATACCCGCTACATTCCGGGTCTTCGGATTTGTTCATGGACGAGAGCTCAATGGACGGAACCACATCCGTAGCGAGAGTTGCGATTATACCCAATGTGGACGATATTTGGAGCTCGAGCGCGAGAAAGAAAGAATTTGGGAGTTGTATATGAAATTGACGAAGAAGCCTCGTGCGACCAAGACGGCCCCAAAGCACTCCCCAATTAAGAAGGAGGAAGTCATCACCATATCCTCCGATGATGAAGAAGATGCCAAGCTTCCCGAGATAGTGGAGATTTCATCCAATGAGGATACCGTTCCGATTGTCTAATTTAGTACGACTTTGGGGCATTTTCTAGGTTTCATTATATTTTGAGTCTATTATGTACTTTCATTGACATTTATTGTCCGAACATCTTTAGATACTATCATGTTCTATCTTTTTCGACTTTATTGTATTAGACTTGTAAATTCCATGAGTTGTCAATTTGTGAGCGACTTTCTATCCCGATTACGCTTAAACGATCCTGATCAAATTACATGCCATCTTTGGGTGAGATTAGGTCCACAACTACCCTATTTGGCTTATTTGGGTCAAGTAGGAGTAGTTGACCCTCATGTTACCAAAAGATGACATGGAATTTGGTTAGCACATTTGCATCACATTTCATGCATATGCATATTAAACTGTGGTAATTGACTTTAGGATCATCATTTTTGCATTTTTAGATCATGGGGAATGGAGACATCAAAGTCATCCCAATACCGCGCAAGGAACTCGCTATATGGTGGGATCGCCTCGACATCGTCAACAAAGCCTACGTGGAAGGACGTTTGGGACGACTTATAGATTTGATCAAAGTGGAATACCAACCGGCGCTCATTCAAGCACTAGCCAAGGCATGGGATGCGCGCACAATGACATTTAACTTCCGAGGATTAGAGCTGACCCCTACGCTTGAGGAGTATACCGCTATTATCGGGGCCAAATTTGAAGAACGTATAGCTCAACCCCCTTTGGACATGGACTCCACTCGTTCGTTATCGAGTTTTCTCCGTCGTAAAACTTCTGAGATTGAAAAAGTTTACAAATCCAATTCTAACAAGTTCACCTTCTCGTTCCTTTTCGACAATTATTCCTCTTTACCCACCGAAACCGGTCATAAATCGGGAAATGTGTTCATCTTGGCTTTCTTTGCATTTGTCCTATTCCCAACTTCTAGAACTACCTTTGACCCTTCCATAACCCATATAGCCAGACAAGTATGTTGTCGCTGGGATTATTCGTATATGATTCTAGCTGAGACGTTTCTTTCCCTAAATCGTTCCAAAACTTCGAAAAAGGTCGTTTTCCAAGCGTCTAGTGGGCTACTCCACATGTGGTTCACCTCTCATATAAAGACATTCCAACTCCGAGTAGGGTGTTATGAGATCAACAAGCACGTTCACCCTCTTAGATCCTTCATTAAGTGTCAATCCCTTGTACCCAAATACTCGTTTAAGAAGTGGGTTGAGCTATTAGACAATTTGAAACCCGAGCATATTAGATGGCGCCTGACTTGGCCTAAGATTGTGGAGGCTCGCATTATGGGTGTTGAAGATAGTCCTATCCCCCTATTGGGATGTACTGGCGCTGTGGCATATTACCCCATCCGAGTGGTGAGGCAATTTGGAGTTCTACAAGAGATACCACCGGATGTTTGTCCCGGGATCTTCTCATTTGATATGACACGAGGAAAGCTCACTAAGGAAACAAAGGAGTTGTATCGGGCCCGGATCAAACTTATTCTTTACGCTTTGAAGAATTTCCCGCTACAACAAGTTGAATGGCCGGATTATTTGGATGATGAGATGAACATTCATAGAGCCTCTAAGGAGTATATCAAGAAGTTTAAGGAGTATCGCCAATCAATGGTCGAGCCATATGTACCTGAGTGCGCATCTCCTCGGATTGAAGAAGTGGAGTCCTACGAGCCAGAGTACATAGTACCATATGTACCGGGAGTAGAGCCGTACATTCCCGAAGATCCAGAGCAGTGGATGTCAGAAGAAGGAGAAGACCCATACCAATGGGATTCAGATGGGTCAGAAGAACAAGAAGAGTGGAAGCGTCCTAGACTTGGATAGATTCATTTCCCCATTTAGATTTTCGCATATTTGTTATCTTTTAGATACTTCCGAACAATTTGGTTTGTAATATATACATATTATTTCTTTTATGAACACTTCATGCATACATATAGAAAAGTCAATTACCACGGATCAATGTCTCCAAATCCTTTAATATTTCCCATACTGATTTGATGTTCTGAAAACAAGTGAGTGATAAATACGAGGACTCGTAGCAAGATGCGCAAATTGAGGATGGAACAAGAGGAGCTCGCACCTCGTGTGGGTAATCTGGAAAACCAAATGAATGTGATCGCCACAATGGTGGCGGAGATGAAGGCAATGATGATTGCAAGCCAGGGGAGATACCCCGTCGAAGCTAATTCTCAAGCCCCTGCGGGGTCATCCGACGGAGTGAACGCTAATCCGGCGCCCGCCGCTAATCCCACTTTGAACCCGGAGCTACCGCCTAAGGATCCTCCTGTTGTGATAGATTTGGAAAAGAAGGAGAAACAGGTCCTCAAAATGGAAGAGGAGATAAGAAGGCTTGCTAAGATCGAAGAGTGTTTGGCGAGTCGGGGTTATGAACTCTCGAGGTTCGACAAGGTTGCACCGTTTGAAAAGATAGAGGTTCCTGCCGACTACAAGGAACCGGACTTTGTAAGGTGATATAATGGGACCGGGTGTCCCAAGGCGCACTTGAAGTATTATTTACGCCGAATGTCCCAGTTCTCCGACAACATCCCACTATCGGTTAACACCTTCCAGGAGAGCTTATCCAGGGCAGCCCCGGCGTGGTTCATAGAATTGGAACCAGAGAGGCTCGCCGATTGGGACAAACCGGCGCACGAGTTCCTTCGGCAATACAAGTTTAACACTTTGACCGCCCTCACCAGAGAGGACCTTCCGAGAACTACAAAGGGAAAGAGCGAGGCCGTTCGCGCCTACGCCCAAAGATGGAGAGCACCGGGCTGTGCAGGTAAAGCCGCCCATCCCGGAAGAAGAACTAATAGACCTGTTTCTCAAGGCCCTTCCCTTTGAGTTTTTCGACAAGCTGAACACCTCTGGGTGTCGGACGTTTGCGCACCCGATCAAGGTGGCGTAACGCCACGAGTGGGCACTAAGAGAAAAGAAGATGCCCGAGGCGCCGTTCAAACGCCAATACCCTTTAAGAAGGGATAATAGGGAGCAAACTGGAAAAGTAGCCTTTATCCCTAACCCGCCCGGATCCTTAATGGACTCTGCTGGGGAAAAATCTAAAGAAAATAAGTCTTGACATTCGAGTGCCTTACCTTTGCTGTTAAAGCTCTAACTCTGCGCGGAATTATTTCCAGCTCATGCTCATTTTATGTGAAAGATAAATGAGGAGAGAGAGATACTTACTTGTAGCTCACCTGTTTGTGTTTGGAGATTTGTTGATCCGAGGTTGAGAGAATGATTATATGGAATTACCTCCGAACAGTTCGCGCGATTTTATGATGGTCAGCGTCCGTCCGGTGTCGAGCGGTGGTTTGAAAATTTAGAAGGGAGGTTCACCTTTGTAACAAAAGGGTTTCACCTATTCAAAAATGAGATTGGCTATCCTCCGGGGATTCACCATTAAAAAAAGGGGCAGATCGGCTTTCCTCTAGGAAGGTATTCACCGTCTGGAAGAGAGGTTCACCCTTGTAACAAAGGGGTTTCACCTATTTAAAAGAGATTGGCTATCCTCTAGGAAGGGACTCACCATTTAAAACGCAAATCGGTTTTCCTCTATGCAGTACTCACCGTCTGAAAGGGAGGATCACCCTTGTAACAAAGGGGTTTCACCTATTAAAGAGATTGGTTATCTTCTATGCAGGGACTCACCATCTAAAACGCAGATCGGTTTTCCTCTATGCAGGTACTCACCGTCTGGAAGGGAGGTTCACCTTTGTAACAAAGGGGTTTCACCTATGAGAGGGTGCCATCTGAGGACCTAGGTTAACTAGTGTACCTACGGAAGCTCAAACCCCATTTTCAAATTTTCAAAGGAGAGGGTGCTATCCGAGGATCTAGGTTAACTAGTGTACCTACGTAAGCTCAAACCCTATTTTCAAATTTTCAAAGGAGAAGGTGCCATCCGAGGACCTAGGTTAAGTAGTGTACCTACAGAAGCTCAAACCATATTTCAAATTTTCAAAGGAGAGGGTGCCATCTGAGAACCTAGGTTAATTAGTGTACCTACAAAAGCTCAAACCCTATTTCAAATTTTCAAAGGAGAGGGTGCCATCTGAGGACCTAGGTTAACTAGTGTACCTACGTAAGCTCAAACCCTATTTCAAATTTTCAAAGGAGAGGGTGCCATCTGAGAACCTAGGTTTACTAATGTACCTACAGTGTCTGAAACCCTATTTCAAATTTTCAAAGGAGAGGGTGCCATCTGAGGACCTAGATTTATTAGTGTACCTACAGAAGCTCAAACCCTATTTCAAATTTTCAAAGGAGAGGGTGCCATCCGAGGACCTAGGTTAACTAGTGTACCTACAGAAACTCAAACCCTATTTCAAATTCTCAAAGGAGAGGGTGCCATCCGAGGACCTAGGTTTACTAGTGTACCTATATAAGCTCAAACCCTATTTCAAATTTTCAAAGGAGAAGGTATCATCCGAGGACCTAGGTTTACTAGTGTACCTACAGAAGCTCAAACCCTATTTCAAATTTTCAAAGGAGAGGGTGCCATCCGAGGACCTAGGTTTTGCTAGTGTACCTACAGAAGCTCAAACCCTATTTTCAAATTTTCAAATTGGGGATCCGAGGACCCGGGGATGCCAGAAGACCTGCAGAAAATCCAAGTTAATCAAATCTTTAAAATGTAACTTTTCCGAGGATTTGGGATCACTAGGGAACCCGCAGAAAGTTCAATCAAACATCATTAGAATGACAATTTTAAGTTCCGGGGAGGAACTTAAGAATTCCAGACAAATTTTCAAAGTGTATTTGCGAAGGAAATGTGTCCAATCACAAGTTCAAATTTCCACTGAGGATGGATTTTGAATGACACATCCCGAGTGTTCTACAAAAAGGTTGTTTTAAAAGTTTTTCAAAAGGGTTTTCCTTCATCCAAGAGGGCTTCTCACCATTTTGGGAAGGCTTTTCTTAAAATTCAAATCCGCTCACAGAAAACCTAACCTCGAGGTTTCGGGATCATTCGGGATGCATACAATCCGACTAATCAAAGAAGGCATTTTAAAAGGGACCGTAATTCAGGCCAGGTCAAAGTCTTATCAAAGGATGTTCATTTTGAGGTTTAGAAATGAATTTTGATCGGGAGTAGCTTCTTCGGGTTTACAAGTCAAGAACCCCGAAGTCATGATAAGACAGGATTGTACTTACCTCTTTAAGCGGTAGCTTCCTGTATGATTTCTTGCATTAACCTGAAACGCCTCTTAGATCAGAAAAGTTTTGGTGACAGGTCGTATCTTGGCTTAAGGTGAACTCTTTAAGAAAGGCCATATTTTCAAAAGAGGGGTGAACTTTGGTGATCACCTTGACATTTTTCCCAGCATTCATTTGCTTTTGCAGTAGATTCATGATTGTTCTTTCTTCAATTGACTTTGAGGATTTTCCTCTTTTCATCTCAATTTTTCAAACTTTGTTCCTTTTTCAGGATGCTCCTTTCTTCATGGGCTTTGGCCTTGCTTTTACCAGGCACTTTGCTTTTTCTAGCCCTTTCGTTTCTTGTCATTTTTTGCGTTGACTGGCTCTTTTGGAGACCAGTATCAAAAATCCTTCCAATCATGCTTTTTGACTCGTTGCTGGTTATTCCTTTGTTTGCCCCAGTGTGGGGAAGTGATCATCAACAAGGGTTTAGAAATGAATATTCAAAGGCTCAAATTGGCTCTTTAAAGGGAAAGTGTTTGGGGATATAGAAATGAAATGCTTTTCTTCACTTTGAGGTGTTCCAAGTCTTTGCCGGAAATCACCTGAAGCTATCCCAAAAAGATTGATGCAGGTTAGTACAATAAAGTCTTACCTGATCTTTTCTCCAAGGAATCATCCAATGAACCTCCAAATATGCCCCAATGTGGGGTGGTTCTTGACAGGGTTATATTCATAAAATTCTCCCCTTTTTGGTTCTGAATGGTTATCAAGGGATATAGATGTGTATGGATAATTTTGAAATGGAAATACCTTTCATCATTTCAATCCATGTAATCACTGCGAATGATCCCTACGTCCCGAGCTTAAGCTTTTTCGCTCTATCACTCTCACTCATCACTCAAATGTATCAGGGACGTGTTTAAGGACAATGCTTGCCTCTTTTCACCTGAAGGATCATTCTTTTGAAAAACTTTCAAAACATGCCCTTTTATAGAAAGCCATGGCGTTTTCATCAAAATTCATCATTCGCAAAAGATTCTCATCAAAAGATATATTCAAAAGATGTTTCTGTAATTTGAAAGAAATGTTCCTTTGAAAGGGCCTTATGGCTTCACAAATCCAAATTTTCAATTTCAAGCATGACAGTGTATGAAAATACTTTGTAAAGGAGGAGAACCTCAAACCTGTCTTCTTCAAATATTGACTTCTGTCCCCTGTAAAAATAAAAGGAAGCAATCAGTTCAAAGACATTCAAAATTTCAAATCCCGAAGCGACTTCCTCCTATCTCCTTTGGATGTTGATTCCCGTTTCCCGCATAAACAAAAGGAAACAATCAGTTAAAGATGTTCAAGATTTCTGATCCCGAAGCGACTTCCTCCCGTCTCCTTCGGATGCCGATTCCCGTTTCCTGCATGTACAAAAGGAATCAATCGGTTAAAGATATTCAAAGTTTTAAATCTCGAAGTGACTTCTCTTGTCTCCTTTGGGTGTTGATTCCTGTTTCCTGTAAAAACAAAAGGCAACGATTAGTTAAAGATATTCAAAATCTGTAATCCAAAATAACAAATAACTTCCCTGTTTTGATCAGTCACTCTGCAAAGTTCTTCATGATTCCCAGTTCACCTGTAAAATACAAACGTATGCAAATGTATGTATGCAAGTGTCATGCGAATGCAAAACTTTATGTGACTCAGATATGCTCATCAATCGCTCCGAAGCTCAATTTTATTTCAAATGTAATATCTCTTTACGGCGTCTGCATTTACTGGACTCGCCAATTCTTCTCCATCCATGTTTACAAGTATAAGAGCTCCCATGGATAAGACCTTCTGAACCACGTAGGGGCCTTCATAATTTGGCATAAATTTGCCTCCCGGGTGTTGAGCATTTGGGAGCATTTTCTTCACAATCAGCATCCCCGCTTCAAAGTTTCGAGGCTTGACCTTCTTGTTAAAGCCCTGGTACTTTCTTCTCGTAGCTTTGACCATGACAGATAGCCTTTAATCGCTTTTCATCAATCAAATTCAATTGTTCGTGTCTCTGTCGGTTCCACTCATCTTCCGAGAGTTCAACTTGAGACAGGATCCTTAAAGAGGGGATTTCCACCTCTACTGGTAGGACTGCTTCCATACCGTATACCAAAGAGTAGGGAGTTGCCCCGGTTGAGGTACGAATTGAAGTTCGGTAGGCCATGAGAGCATATGGCAATCTTTCATGCCGCTCTCGATATTTCTCAGCAGTTTTGGCCAAGATCTTCTTGATGTTCTTGTTTGCCGTTTCCACAGCCCCATTCATTTGCGGGCGATAAGGTGAAGAATTAAGGTGTCGTACCTTGAATTGTTCCAATAGGTGATCGACAACGTTGTTGTTTAGATTAGAGCCATTGTCCGTAATTATGGCTCTTGGCACCCCGTATCTTGATATGATATCTCGTTTGATGAATTTAGCCACGTTGTTCGCAGTGACGTTAGCATATGAGCTGGCTTCAATCCACTTGGTGAAATAATCAATAGCCACCAGAATAAAACGATGTCCGTTGGAGGCCTTTGGGTTGATAGGGCCAATCATATCAATTCCCCACATAGAGAATGGCCAGGGTTCTGACATTTGATGTAGCTTAGTTGGCGGTGCATTTATCTTATCGCCGAACACTTGGCATTGATGACAGGATCTCACATGTTGGTTGCAATCTGACTTGATAGTCATCTAGTAATATCCGAGTCTCATAATCTTCTTAGCGAGGAGGTGACCATTGATATACGGTCCGCATTCCCCTTCATGAATCTCTTTCATAATGAGATTTGCTTCTTTCGAGTTTACGCACCTCAATAGGACTAAGTCAAAGGATCTCTTGTATAGGATCTGTTCGCTGAGGAAAAATTTAGATGCCATCTTGCTGATATACTTTTTATCTTCTGGTTGAATGTCTTGTGGGAATTCGCCCTTCAGCAGATAATTCTTGATGTCATGATACCACGGTTCTTCATCAGGTTCTTCTTCAATGACCACGCAGTATGCAGGTTGCTCCAGGATGTCAATTCTCAACGGTTCTATCTCAAGGCCATCTTGCACTTGCAACATGGCTGATAATGTGGCCAGAGCATCCGCGAAGTGATTCTGAGTTCTTGGTAGATACTCGAAAGTGATCTCCTCAAAATGTTGGATCAGCTCTTCGAGGTACTTATGATAAGGGATGAGCTTGGGATCCTTTGTCTTCCACTCTCCTTGAGTTTGCAAAATAATCAACATGGTATCTCTTTATTCCAATAGTTTCTTCACTTTCAATGAAGTAGCCAATTGTAATCCTAGTATGCATGCTTCATATTCAGAAATGTTGTTGGTGCATGGGAATACCAACTTAGCCGAGACTGGATAATGCTGATCTTAAGGGGATATTAAAACTACTCCGGTACCTGATCCGGTGAGATTCATCGCGCCGTCAAAGTACATCGTCCATCTATCTTCAGATATGTTCAAAATTTGATCTCCCTTGTTTTGCTCTGAAACATCTTTAGGAGGATTTTCAGCTAGCATGTCTGCAATTGCTCTCCCTTTTACAGATTTTTGAGGAGAAGTTTTGATGTCAAATTCTGAAAGTAGCACTTGCCATTCGGCCATCTTTCCCGGCAATGCTGGCTTTTCCAGAAGATATTTGATAGGGTCATTCTCCGTGACCAGTTGGATATGATAGTACAGGGTATACTGCCTTAATCTGTGGAGGACCCAAATCGGTGCTACGCAAGTCCTTTCCACCGAGGAATACTTAGCTTCGGATGTTGTAAACTTTTTGCTCAAATAATAGATGGCCCGTTCCTTTCGATCTTTGGGGTTGGTTTGAGCTAATAAAGCTCCCAAAGATTCATCATGAACTGTCAAATATAGAGTTAAAGGAACGCTAGGGATAGGAGGTACCAAGACTCGGGGTTGTACCAAATATTCCTTGATCTTCTCAAATGCTTGTTGACATTCCGCATCCCATTTTACTTTTGCGCCTTTCTTCAGAAGCTTGAAAAAGGGTTTCGCCGTTTCCGACAAATGTGATATGAATCTGGATATATAATTCAATCTTCCAAGTAGACCCCTCACTTCTTTGACAGTGGAAAGAGTCCCTATTTCCCATATGGCTTTGATCTTGGAGGGGTCGATTTCGATTCCACGACCGCTTACGATAAATCCAAGCGCTTTTCCGGATCTTGCGCCAAATACGCATTTTGCAGGATTTAGCTTGAGCTTGTATTTCCTCAATCGATCAAATAATTTTCTCAAGACTCGAACATGATCTTCTCCAGTGCCGGACTTGGCGATCATATCATCCACGTAAACCTCCACCTCTTTATGTATCATGTCATGAAAAAAGGTCACCATAGCCCTCCGATAAGTTGCCCCTGCGTTTTTCAATCCGAAGGGCATGACCTTATAACAAAAGATCCCCCATTACGTAGTGAATGAGGTCTTGATCTTATCTTCTTCTTTCAACATGATCTGGTTATATCCCGAGAATCCATCCATGAAGGAGAAAAGTTCAAAGCCCGCAGTGCTATCGACAATCACGTCAATGTGCGGTAGAGGAAAATCGTCTTTCGGATCGGCTTTGTTCAAGTCCCGATAATCCACACATATTCCGATTCTTCCATCCTTCTTCTTAACCGGCACGATGTTGGCGACCCAATCAGCGTATGGGACAGCCTCAATAAATCCAACTTTGAGGAGCTTCATTGTGATTGTTCACACCTGAATTTTTAATCAGCTTTCCTTTAGTTTTATTTTCCAAAATTCCCAAAAATTCACAAAAAAAAACAAAAAATTAAAAATCAACATTGGAAGCCTTGGCCAAGCTTAAGGAACCAATTTGGAACAAAAAAATAATTTTTCATATTTTTCACATTTTTTAATATTTTCGGAAAATAGGAAAATACTTTAAAATTCATAAAAAATACTTTTCGAGGTCACAAAAATACACAAAAATGTTCAATATTTTTCATTTAATTCCCTTTTAATTTTTACCTCAAGAGAAATTGAAAATTGAGTTCAATTTTAGGTGTTTCTTCATAACTCCTAGAGTTGAATTTGCACAAAAAATACTAATTGAGTCTTTTTATTCGCAATTTTTGCACATTTAGAGTCTAGACATTCAATTGAAGTCCCTTTGAACTTCAATTTGATTAATTGCACCCTCAATTGCACGAATTGCACGAATTAGGCCAAATCCCCAAAATTGTTTGCAATTTAGTCCCTAGGATTTCAAATTTTTAAAATTACTCGCAACCTAGGGATTATCATGGTAAAATTGGACCACCCCTAGGGTTTTGACACATTTCAAATCGATTGGCATAGGTCTCATGGTCCAATTTGATCGAATTGACAATCAATTGAACTTTTCCCCAATTTGGGAATTTTGAAAAATTTGGGGCTTTTGTGCAAATTGATGAGAACTTTTGGGCAAAACCACTTTTTCAGATAATATTCAGGCCCTTGAGTTCAATTTTGAAGTTTAATTACAAAAATTCCCAGCCAATTTTGTTTAATTTTGAAAATTGTGAGAAATTCATTGTTTGAACCGGTTCAGACCGGTCTGACCGCCGGCCGGACCGGTCCAGCACAGTTCATCATCTTCCTCAGACTCGCGCCATTTTGCAGGTTTAAGGGGTGAACTTCAATCATCAAATTGAAGGCCAATTCAAGCCTAATCGAATCAATCACCTTAGGGGTTTCATGCATTAGATCAATACCCGTTGATTGAGACTAATTTCGCGTCCAACGGTCGCCGGAGGAGCTCCGGCACACCGAAAGTCAACCTTTTAGAATTTGTGAACAATTAGTGCTTGTTTGAGCTCAACCAGAGGCCTGACGGACGTTGGACGGAATCCTAACGATTCCGTCATCGTCCGGCGACCATAAGTCACGTAACCGCACGTGAATCATAGTCGGCGAAGCATGGCCCGTACGCGCGTGTTTTTGTAAAATCAAGTATAAAAGGATTGGAGGATTCCAGAACAAAGTGGGGGGGGCTCATTCGTGCTCGCAAGGTCCAACAGAATAGAGAGAGAGTGAGATAGATAGAGAGAGAAGCTCTCGGGTGACTTCCATCGCCGGAGCTTCGAGCAAGTCTGCAAATACTTCGTCCGGCCGATCCAGAGCAAACAAAAGCGCGAGATCAAGTTCAGAAGCTCACCCGAGCTTGAGAGATTCAATCGCACCAGCTGGATTGTCAAGAAATACTCTAAATCGGTAAGTTAGCTTCTCAATTTCTTGATCGTGCAATGATGGCATCTCAAGCTCACGAGCATAATCCTTTCAATTATTGTGTGCCTTTTCATCCTTAAACCTTACCGATCATCATCGCATCATGTTTTTGCTTTGATTCTGCGCGATTATCACGAGTCGAACCTTCAACCTGCTTCGGTCCGGTCGAACCTCGGCCAGGCGATTCCGGCCACCGTGAGCTCGATCCGAGCTCAAGGTAAGTTCCCTAACCTTGCTATGGTGCTTCTGTGTGGATTAATTGCTTTGATTATACCTTAGATTGAGTGTTTGAACTCGCGATGGCCGACTCGTGTATAGCTTGATTGTTTGCGATCCTGTGGATGAAATCGCTTGATTCTTGTATATGTTGATCTGTGAAGTGAGGTGAGTAGATTAGGTTTGGTTTGGTGTCGTTTCGGCGAGATCTCGCAGGAAGGATTCCCGCCGTCCGTTCAGGCGTCGTCGGGAGGTAGAAGACGACCGACGTGGCGATCAATAGGTCAACAAAGCCGAGGTGTCATCACGCGATTGGGCCAGGCTGTTTCCGACTCGGCTCGGCCGTTGGCGCGAGCGAGCTAAGTCAGCTCCGATCCGACGGTCCGTATAATTAGGCAAGTTTGATTCCGGACCGTCGGATCTTTATTTTGTATTTTTTGAATATTCGTGTATATTAGATGGAAAATATAGAAAATACAAAACCGTGTCGTTTAGGGAAGTGGTCGAGCGGCGTCGTTTTATGTCCGAGGGAAATGCGTCACCGTTTTGTAGTCGAGAAGGATGGACGGTCCGGATTAGATCTAGCATCCAATCGTAGCCGTTCATTGGTTTGACTGTGTGACGTCGTTTAGATTAGTAGCATGAGAACGTCGTCGTTTGGTCTTAACAGAGAATGGACGGACTAGATCGAGTCTCGAGTTACATCGTGACCGTTCATGTGTTTAAAGGGTGCGACGTCGTTTTGTTAATAAGCGAGTGAACGGTTCAGATCAAGTCATAGGATTTAATTGTGGCCATTGATGCATTTAAGCGATGCGGCGTCGTTTTAGGGAAATAGGTAAATGCGTCGTCGTTTTGTTCCTGGACGCGCAAACGGCTGAGATTAAATCTAGATTTGATCTCACCGGCCCATTCATTTTCAATATATTCAGATTTGATTTTTCATAAAATAGAAAATAAATAAATAAAAGGTAAATGTGGTGTCGTTTTGGTGTTGCAAGCGGGTCTGCGGGCGGTCGGACCGGGTTGACCGGCCGTTGACCGGCTGTTGATCGGTTTGACCCTGTCCGGTCTATTAATAAAAAATAATAAAAAGAAATAAAAAGAAATTTCCAAAAATCCAAAAAAAATTGTAAAAATACTTAGAAAATTCATAAAAATTCCCAGATTTTCACAAAAAATTTCTAAAAATTTGTAGATCGATTCGGGACCCATAAAGTCTGGATCGAACATTTTGAGACTTCGAGGGTCGATCTGTTTCGATCCGGAAAATTCTCATTTTTTTAAGAAAATAAATAAAAAATTCCAAAAAATAGAAAAAATTAGAAAAATTACAGAAAATCACAAAAAATGGGAAATGGCCACATTCAACTGGCCAAATCGAAATTTTGTGATTTTCGGGTCCCGAACCTCCAAAAATGACCATTCTACCCTTCTGGGCCTTCCGCCCCAAATTTTCGCCAAATCACCCCGAAACCCAAATTTGAATTTTGTGTGGGTCGATAGGGCCATTTTAGACATGTCTGTATGGTTGATTGATTGAATTGATATTGATTGTTTTGAATGCGCATTTTAATTTTTGATTTTGATTGTTAGAATAAAAAATTCCCGTCTGCATGTACACTTAGAATTGTTAGGACCTACCTCACCCAATATCGTATCTGCATGAACTCGTAGGTTAGAAAATCACTCAACATCGGTAACCGAAAGGGCGTCAATAAAAATTTCGGCGTAACCAAGTCCCCGGACCCATTAATCTCCGGTTTTCGCGGAACCGAACGGTTTCTCCCGACCGCTCGGTAAGGTTTTCCGATCGTACCTTCCAATAAATTGATCGGTGGCGACTCCAAATTGCATGTACACCTCGCACATGCCACCCGACCACACAAGGTCAATTTCGATATTTTATAAATTTTACCCGACATCGCGATTCGAGTAATGGGTCTTGGGAGAGACCCGCGATCCCACACATAGAAGATATATAAAAGGGGATCGGCTCGTTAACCCTACTCGCCCCGCCGGGAAACGACCGACGGAGGGTCGCGACAATGACATTCCGAATTCCGACCCCATTTCGAAGTTTATGAATAAAATGAGCAGTGATGCTTTCAGTAATCTCACTCAGAATTGATCACTCTAGAGACGACTGACCAAAGGGGAATGGCTAAATAGGATAGTACGCGGACTAAAGAACTCGGTCGCGGACTAGTATCCCGACCATAAGGATCGCCGAGGGTACATTTTAGGCCATGCAGGTCGATCTACGATTAGTGTCAGAACAATCCGCTAGCGTCGTGCAAATGGAATTTTCTAGTGGATTTGTGTGCAATGATACCCCGATGCGTTAAACGCGGGGTTTGTGAGCGATCGTATTATACTATGACATATCTGTATGCACATTGTACCCCGATGCGTTAAACGCGGGGTTGTGCCCGTCCCGATGCGTTAAACGCGGAACCGACCTGAGGCGTTATCACGCGGGTCTATGAATTGAGCTCATTCATATATATGTATACGTATATCGTATAGCCCGATGCGTTTTTACGCGGGCCTATTCGTTGAGATCTTATGCTATGAGCCCGAGGCATAGAGACGCGGGCCCGAATGTTTGAATTGCCTGAGGTTGATGCCATGCGTGGTTGATATGTATCGTAGAAGGTTCGATGATTGAATTGAAAGTTTCAGTGTGTTAGCTTATGTTCATAATTCCTGCATATTTGGTCCGTCGATGGATGTCCGATAGTATGTCACAGATTAGACTGCTTGGAGGTACTGTAACCTAGGGTTGGCTTAGACCTACCTTATTGGGATTCTTTATCTCACCCCTTCGTGGGACCCACTTTTCAGACCACCGACCCTGAAGATGCCGCCGCCGCTTTTTGGGATACCGAGACGGATCGATCGCATAGTGACGAAATATATAATAGGTGATGGTAGGGTGTACTATAGGAACTTTAGCACTGTGTGGATAGACGTAGGAGGTGGAGCTTGGGAGGAGTTTACCTTTTTGGCATGGACTAAGGGAGCCGAAGAAGGAATGGGCGGACCCCTTCAAATTTATGACGTGCCCTACGATGAGGACGAGCAAGGAGACCCCATGGAGTTGGACCCCGTCGAGTGTTTGCCTTGGAATGGATAAGTCGAGGACCCGGACACCGAATCCATGGAGGAGGAGGACGCTGAAGAGCCAATGGAGTCCGACCCGGAGCCGATAGAAGAAGCTCAAGCAGTGGAAGTTGCAGATGGCGATGCGCAGTCGGAGGAGCCCACCGAGTCCGAACAGGCATTGATGGACGAGTTCAACGAGCCACCGGATTCCGAGTCAGAGCCCGAGGCGGAGGATCCATCAGATGGCAATGGACTCGACCTTTAGGTTTAGGCGATCGTGGGTCTTTTGGACACCTACAGGCCAGGTGTAGCTTCTAGTTGGGTCGTCCCTTTTTGATGTAACTGACCCCTCTCCCGAACCCTTATGATGTATTGCTATGTTACTATGTTGTATGGATGTTGTGCCTTTATATTATTGAATCTCTTGTTTCTTAAGTCATTCTGTTGAGTTTAATTGTTTGGGTGTTGTATCGCTTCCGCATGTGCATATCACATTACGTTAAGTTTATCGCCGTGTCGATCCCGGGAGAAATAAGGCGAGAATGAGGGATGTTGGCGCGCCGGAAGGACACGGGGCGTGACATTCATCACCTCCTCCTTGATCTTATCCGCCAATTCAGGATTCATCCTTCCGGATGGTTGATTAACTGGTGTGCAAGCAGGATCCGTGGGCAAAGCATGCTCCACTATTTCACGATCTAAACCTGGCATGTCAGCGTATGACTAGGCGAAAATATCTTGATATTCCTTGAGTAATGCCGTCATTCCTAAGACATCTGCTGCAAACAGGTGTCCTCCCACCTTCACTTCTTTGACGCAAGTAGAGTCTCCCCGATTAATAGTGATGGGCTCTTCGGAGATAGGAGGCTTGGACTCTTCGAAACAATCCCATTCCCTCTTGATATCTCTCACATCAGCCTCTTCTATATCAATTTCATATGCATAATCATCGAGCTGATCTGAGTCACATATTAACTTGTTATGCATGGGTGGGATGATATGCCTGAATTGCATCATGAAAGGTTAGTATTCAAAGATGACAAAATTAAAGAATGCATGATTTTTAACATGAAAATATTTTTCGAATTCAGTTTTTGAAGAGGAAAGAAAGAGAACTAGTCCATAACTTTTCGGACATCCTTGTTCTCAAAAAGCTATTTAAAAATTCAAGATCACGTGGCGGATCAAGCCTCAAGTCCCATAGTGTAAGTAATTGTCATCATCGGACCAATCCGTTGTTTCACATGTCCGTAATAAAACTTGAGATGATTTTCATTAATAGATGCAACTAAGAGCAATACAAGATTGCACTTCTTGGGTCACAACATGAGACCCAAAGGGTGCTAAAACAACTAAAAGCTTCAAAAACAAATGCAGTAATCAAAATGCATTAAAATATAAAGTTCAGAAAGAGCCTTTTACTCGGGGGTGGGGAAATCATCCTCCAGCCACTCAATGATCACGTGCACCCAATTATTCAGAAACGGGTTGAACAAATCAAGCTCTGCATCTTCAGAAATGTCCTCATCTTCTAGCCATTTTCCTCCTTTGGAGAACACCTCAACTAAGGGGTTTAGGAACGTCTTCCTTTTGGCTTTCCACGCGTCGGTGCCTACAAAACGGCCACCTTGGTGTCCATGGCCTCCTTGGTTTCCATAACGATTGTTTCGACCTCGGCCTCGACTCGTGTTACGCTTTATTTCCTCTTTATAGCCCAGACCTACTTTGTGGTCATTCGAGCTCAAATTCAAAGGGTTAAGGATTCCTTGACCGTACTTCCCTAATCCGGCACCCGGTATAAAACCGTTCGAAAGTAGCACCTTTCCCGCCATAGTCGCAGGTTTTGAAAGCTCCTAGATAGCTATCTTTGTATCCCGCGATACATGCATGACAGATACGATGTCAAAGGTATGATAACTCAACTCTTCCTCCTTTGCGGGTTCGATGTATGGGACCATCCCTTTTAAAGAAGCGCGATGCCCCGTCTCGCCATGGATGGTGATCAGCTGGCCCTTGACTACGAATTTTAACTTTTGATGCAGTGAGGAAGGTACCGCTCCGCACACATGAATCCATGGTCTTCCAAGAAGCAGGGTGAAAGCGCTAGGGATATCCAACACTTGGAACGGTATAGAGAATGTTACCGGTCCAATGGCAACATCCAGTTCGATCTCTCCCACTACATTCTTGGAGACTCCATCGAATGATCGGATAGTGGCCTTAGATGTCTTCACGAAATCTTCGTTTATCCCCAAGCTTCTCAAAGTGCTTAAGGGACAGAGATTAAAGGCCGAGCCATTGTCGATTAGAACGTGAGGAACCTCCTTTCCATGGCATTTCACGGCGATATAAAGGGCTCTATTATGCACACGCCCTTCCCTTGGGAAATCTTCATTCGAGAAGGATATCTGGTCTTTCAAGAGGATAGCACTTACGAAGTCCCCCAGTTGAACCTCGTTGATGGTCTCCGGGACATGGACCTCATCCAACACTTTCATGAGGGCATTCTTGTGCTTTTCGGAATTCTTGAAGAGATCTAATAAGGAAATCTGTGCAGGCATCTTCCGCAGTTGGTCAACGACCTCATATTCACCGGTCCTCACAACCGATTGCAACTTCTCAACCTCTTCCGCAGTCGGGGCTCTCTTTTCGGAATCCGCTTCTCTTGGTGGATAACATCTTCCCGATCTCATTATGGCGCCGATCTCACCCGTTCCATAGTCCCAATGAACTACCTTCGAATTATATTCCTCCACAAGCGGCAACTTTATCTTTACCGGTATGATCTCTTCTTGTGATGACTTAGATGTTAACGGTTTTTCCGAACTAGAAGCTTCCAACTCTCAGCTATCAATTTTGTTCAAATCAATCACGAAACGAATCGGGGTATCTACCATCCCGATCATTTCATCCTCATGAACATCACTCAGGTTATGTTCGGACACAGATCTCACTAACGCAGCATTTTCTTCATTCGAGACACTTCGCCTTTCCCTTCTAACTCTCGGGATAATTTCCTCAATCCTCATGCCGATCTCCACCAGATGTTGGAATGAAGAATACGTGTATGCATACATGCGATCAAAGTATTCCGCCGGAAGTGACTTCAGCACGAACTCCAGCATCTCCCTTTCGACAAATGGAGGTTGCACCATCACAGCGTGCTTCTTCCATCTCCTAGCGAAGAGTTCAAAGCTCTCGTCTTCACCTTTTCTAATGTTCAACAAATTAGTTTTGGTAAAGTACCCTCTAATTCCAGCTTCAAAGTGCCGTATGAAGTGTTCTGATAATTCCTCCCAGCTTGGGATCCAGTCTAGATCGATTGATTGGAACCACACCAGTGCGGGGCCCGCCAGACTATGTCCGAAATTTCGGATAAGTGTTTCATCATCCTCATGATGGCCAACCATTTGGCGAAGATAATATGAGATATGCGCCAGAGGACACCTAGTGCCATTATACTTCGTGCGGAAGGTCACTCTCGGGTTCACGCCTTGGGGCGGAACATTTCTTGCTTGAGTAAGTGGCGTAATCAGCTCTCTTAATTCATCCATTTTCCTTGACACTTCGTCTCCTTGCTCTTGCAGTAGAGCGATCTTTCGATTTTGCGTCTCTACAGCCCGCCGTATCTCCAGAATCTGCATGTTCTCTTCTACCGCCATGGTACTCCTTTTGGTCATCAATTGTGACAAATCCACTACCATGTTTGTCAAATAACGTATGTGAGTTTCAAGATTAGAAACCCGTATATCTACCTCCCGATTCTCCTGTTCATTCCGAGAGGCCTCTTGATTCTTAGCTTCATCGACCGTTCCCACAAATTCTTCACTTTCGGGGTCATCCATTCCACCCCACCCATCGGAGACTATATCTCCAGAGTCAATGAAAAAGCTTGGGGGCGCCGAATACAACACTTTAAAGTTGTAACCGCCACTATCTTCTCCTAGGTTGTCAACTATTTCTCCCTTCTCAAGAGCTCTCTGCATAAATCTTCTATCACCTCTGCGTGCTTTATCCAGACGGACTTCATATTCGTCTATCTCTTCAATTTCTTGGCCATCTTTGATGCTCATCAAATATCCCGAGGGTATTTTCAAAACAGCTCCCCTCGTAAGTTTCATCGCAAATTCCTCGGACAGCATGTCCACAGCCACATAGGTATCCTTAAAAGTAGCATCTTCCATTCTCCCTATAACGCCCAAGTTGATCAATTTTTCCAAGCAAGCTTCCTTTTGCTCCCAGGAAATACTCTCTTCTTCCGGGAATTGTGAGGCCAATGTCAAGATATCCCGCATTTTACTCATATCCACTACGAACTCCAGAACCTCTTCCTCTTCGCCTCCGAAAATCGCGTTCACCTCGCGATGCTCAGGTAACGGGTTCCGTTGCACATTCGGTTCAATTTTATCGAACTCCAAAACCTTACCGTCAATCAACGCTTGTACCTTGAATTTGAGAGCGAGACAGTTGTCTACATTGTGCCCCCTTTCTCCCATATGGTATATGCACGTCTGGGTCTCATCAAACCCGGGAAATCTTGGAGGATGAGCTCTAGGTGGCTCTTTTGCAACTAAGCGGTTCTCCAGCAGCATGGGTAATAATTTAGATAAGGGTCGGGGTAGTGGGGTGAAAACAGGTTGGTTCTTTCTTCTAAATTCTGGTGGTTTGGAAGCGATCCAGGAGGACGTTCCTTGGGTAGGGGTAGAAGGTGAGAAATTTTTAGGTTTTGGCGGGTTAGGGACAAAGGCTACTTCTCCAGTTTGCTCCATATTATCCCTTCTCAAAGGGTATTGGCGTCCGAAAGGCGCTTCAGGTATCTTCTTCTCTCTCGGTGCCCACTCATGGCGTTCTGCTACCTTGATTAGATGAGCAAACGTCCGACACCCCGAGGTGTTCAGCTTGTCGAAATACTCGAAGGGAAGTGCCTTGAGGAAAAGATCTATTAGTTCCTCTTCGGGGACGGACGGTTTTACCCGCACAGCCAATGCTCTCCATCTCTGGGCGTAGGCGCGAACGGCCTTATTCTTTCCCTTTACAGTTCTCAGAAGGTCCTCTCTAGTGAGGGCGGTCAAAGTGTTAAACTTGTATTGCCGAAGGAACTCGTCTGCCAGCTTGTCCCAATCGGCGAGCCTCTCTGGCTCCAATTCAATAAACCACGCCAGGGCTGCCCCAGATAGGCTTTCCCGGAATGTATTGACCAGCAGTGGGATGTTGTCGGAGAATTACGACATTCAGCGCAAATAATACTTCAAGTGCGCCATGGGACACCCGGTCCCATTATATTTCCTCACAAAATCCCATTCCTTATAATCAGCGGGAACCTCTATCTTCTCAAATGGTGCTACCTTATCAAATCTCGAGAGTTCATAACCCCGACTTGCCAAGCATTCTTCGATCTTAGCAAGCCTCTTGATCTCCTCTTCCATTTTGAGGACTTGTTTCTCCTTCTTTTCCGGATCAATCACAACAGGAGGATCCTTAGGCGGTCGCTCTGGATTTAGAGTGGGATTAGCGGCAGGTGCCGGATTAGCGTTTGCTCCATCAGAAGAGCCCGCAAGAGCTTGGGAATTAGGATCAACAGGGTATCTCCCCTGGCTAACGATCAGCATCGCCTTCATCTCCGCCACTATTGTGGCAATCATATTCATTTGGTTCTCCGGATTACCCACACGAGGTGCGAGCTCTTCTTGTTCCATTCTTAATTTGCGCGTCTTGCTACGAGTCCTCGTGTTTATCACTCACCTGTTTTTCAGAATATCAAACCAGTATGGAAAATATTAAAGGATTTGGAGACATTGATCCGTGGTAATTGAACTTTCTACATATATGCATGAAATGCTCATAAAAGGAATAATATGTATTTATTACAAACCAAATTGTTCAAAAGTATCTAAAAGGTAACAAATATGCGAAAATCTAAATGGGGGAATGAATCTATCTAAGTCGGGGATGCTTCCACTCCTCTTGCTCTTCTGGTCCATCGGAATCCCACAGGTATGGGTCTTCTCCTTCTTCCGACATTCACTGCTCTGGATCTTCGGGAACGTACGGCTCTACTCCCGGTACGTACGGTACTATATACTCTGGCTCATATGACTCCACCTCTTCAATGCAAAGAGATACGCATTCGGGTACATATAGCTCAACCATTGATTGGTGATACTCCTTAAACTTCTGGATATACTCTTTGGAGGCTCTATGAATGTTCATCTCGTCATCCAAATAATCCGGCCATTCAACTTGTTGTAACGGGGAATTCTTCAAAGCATGAAGAATGAGTTTGATCCGAGATCGATACAACTTCTTTGCTTCCTTGGTGAGCTTTCCTCGTGTCATGTCAAACGAGAAAATCCCGGGACAAACATCTGGTGGCACCTCTTATAGAACTCCAAATTGCCTCACCACTCGGATGGGGTAATACGCCGCAGCGCCAAGATATCCCAATTAGGGGATATAGCTATCTTCAACACCAATAATGCGAGCCTCCACAATCTTGGGCCAAGTCAAACGCCATCTAACATGTTCAAGCTTCAAATTTTCCAATAGCTCAACCTAGTCACGGCCGGTTCGGTGGAACCGCCGGTTCCGGTTAAGGAACCGGTGGTTCCGGTTCCACGAAAAGGTGGAACCGGAACCGGCCGTGAAAAATGGCGGTTCCGGTTCCGGGCCGGTTCCGGTTCCGGTTCGGAACCGCCGGTTCATTCCGATTCATTTTTAATAATAATTTTTAAAATAATAAATAATAAAATAAATATAATAAATAATAAATTATAAAATACAATTAAATTGTACATTGTAATAAAATATGGGAAAAAAAGAAGAAGGAATGGGCTTGAACTTAATGAATTATCATTAAGCGACCTACATATCTTCTTGGGGATAGAAGAATCAAAGCCCATGTAGTTCTTTTTACCTTTGAGAACCCCAACTTACCTCATCGTCAATCCTCGCTACCCGTTGTGGTACCCGTGGCGGTGGTATCTCCAACATCATCGCTAAAAAATTCGTGTTCACGATCTAACTCTTGGTGTCGATATTTCGCCCTCGTCCAATCGCCGACACAAGCTTGAGCTTCCACAGAGTCCGGGCTTAATCTTGAACGGCGAGAGTCCAAAATTAATCCTCCAGAACTAAATGCTTGTTCAACTGCAACCGTTGAAGAAGGGGTTGCTAATATTTGACGAGCGATGAGGGCGAGAACTGGATACTCGATTTGGTGACTCTTCCACCACTTCAGGATTTCGAAATCTGTACTATGTTCCGCATCACGAAACTCAAATTGAGTGGTTAAATATTTTTCTAATTCAGAAATATTACCTGTTGCCCCTTTTTTTTTTTTTTGCCTACTCTTAAGCATATTATACCCTCTACTAAGTGAACTACCACCTTCGCTACGTGAGGCAGTAGATTGTAAAGATCCAGAATCACTTAAACCATATCTACTACAAAATTCTCCATATAATGCTACTATAGATTCTTTAACATGTCCTAATATATTTAAAATATCTATTGAATCATCCAAATGTAAACAATCATGATAATACACATTCAAATAATCTTGTAAACCGTCTAATTTAATACGTGGATCAAAAACAATACCAACTAAATAGACAAGAGGAATTTGCAAATAATAATGCAACCATTTTTCTCGCATTACTAAAATAGTTTGACCTAATTCGGTATCTTTTTCATATTCACTAAAAACACTACTAATATTAACACACTCTATTAAAAATAAATGCGTTGTAGGATAATAAATACCAGATAAAGTCTTAGTAGCATCATTAAAAATTTT
Source organism: Rhodamnia argentea (assembly GCF_020921035.1). Lineage (NCBI taxonomy): Eukaryota > Viridiplantae > Streptophyta > Magnoliopsida > Myrtales > Myrtaceae > Rhodamnia > Rhodamnia argentea. The sequence goes on along the minus strand of NC_063153.1, from coordinate 32,303,651 downwards.
CAAAATATCTAAAATTTTCTTGCAAGCGTCCCAATGTTGAGGATGTAAAGTAATTTCGGGAATATTTTGTGAAATAAACATACATAATAAATCTTTATATTCAAAAGTTTGCCGAAGCAACTCGTACGTAGAATTCCAACGAGTCGGAATATCTTTTGGAAATCTTCTTGGCCTTCTCCCATTTTGTTTACAAAATTTTCCCCATGATTTCATACATTGGGGACGACTCCATAAAAATTTAATTGCACTTTTTATTGGGGCGAGAGAAGTGTCAAGAGTTCGTAAACCATTTTGTACACATAAATTTAAAACATGACAAGCACATCTAATGTGAAAAAATTGTCCGCCAAAAGTGGGTTTGCAAATATTTTCTAATTCGGGAATAGAAGCGGTATTTGCGGCGGCATTATCAAAACCAATTGAAAATACTTTATTTATTAAATTATATTCTTCTAAAACTTGCCTAATTATTCTATAAATATTATGAGCCGAATGGCTTTCATCAAAAACTCGGAATGCAATAAGTCTTTTTTGAATCATCCAATTGTCATCTATCCAATGACACGTGACACCCATATAAGAATGAATTTGCCAAGGATCACTCCAAATATCGCTACCTATATGCACACGTCCATTGAATTCCGCAAAAAATTTTGCTAAAGATTTTTTTCCTTTTTTATAAAGATGAAAAACTTCGCGTTTAAGAGTATTTTTTGGAATAGTTGGCGCTTGCGGAACCAACGCAGTATTTATCAAATATTTCATATTAAAATTTCCACCAGTATTAAACGGAGCATGATCAAGGGCAACATATTCACCTAATGTTTGTTTATAAAGTGCTTCAGTGAAACGAAATAAAGGATGAGGCTTAGAAGTGGCGTACCCGGAAATTTGTTGTTGCGTATTGTCGATCCCCGCTTGCGTTGGATGTTTTTTCGTCAAATGCCGACGGAATGTTCCGTAGCCGTCTCCTTTCATGAATTTATAAGTTTGCGAACAATATTTACATTTTACATTATATTTACCTTCGACTTCATCACGTACCTTGTCGAAGTGTAGCCACAAGTCCGATGTATTATCTCGGCCCTTCCGTTCCGGCTCATTTGCCGTTGACGTTTCTTCGACACCAGTGGGAGGATGAAGACTTTCTTGTGTTGGAATGTGCTCGACGTTCGGAATCGGGACATAGTTGATATTATCGTCGTCGTCTTCCCAACTTGCATACTCACGAGGATCGTATTCATGAATGGGATACTCGGAATCTCCCATAGCCATCTTGCCCTTGTCAGCATTTCCGCTTCCACTTGCCATTTTTGAGAGAATTGATCGGAAATCCGATTGAGAGAATTGAGTCGGGATTGAGAGAATTGGGAGAATTTGAGCGATTTGAGAGGATTTCAGAGAGAATTCGAGAGATTGTTCGGAGAATTTGTGACAAAAATGAAAGGGGAAGCATATGCATTTATAGGCAAGAATCATTTTTTTTTTTTAAATGGAAAGCAACGGCCAATTTGGCCGTTGCACGTTGGCAACGGCCCAAAGCCGCGGGGGGGGGAGGGGGGCCAAGGGCGCAGAGCCGTTGGGCTTTCTTTTTTTTTTTTTTTTTTTTTTGGCGGTTCGGAACCGGAACCGGCCCGTGAGGGCCGGTTCCCACGTTTCCGGAACCGTGGGCTTGGCCAACGGGCCGGTTCCGGGCCGGTCAACGGGCCGGTTCCGGGCCCAAATGGCCACAACTAGCTCAACCTACTTCTTAAACGAGTATTTGGGTACAAGGGATTGACACTTGAGGAAGGATCTAAGAGGGTGAACGTGCTCGTTAATCTCATAACACCCTACTCTGAGTTGGAAAGTCTTTATATGAGAAGTGAACCACATGTGGAGTAGCCCATTAGATGCTTGGAAAACGGCCTTTTTGGAAGTTTTGGAACGGTTTAAGGAGAGAAAGGTCTCAGCTAAAATCATGTACGAGTAATTCCAGCGACAACATGCTTGTCCGGCTATATGGACTATAGAAGGATCAAAAGTGGTCCTTGAGGTTGGGAATAGGACGAATGCAAAGAAAGCCAGGATGAACACCTTTCCCAATTTATGACCGGTTTCGGTGGGTAAAGAGGAATAATTGTCGAAAAGGAATGAGAAGGTGAACTTGTTAGAATTGGACTTATAAATTTTTTCTATCTCAGAAGTTTTAAGACGAAGAAAACTCGATAAAGAACGAGTAGAGTCCATGTCTAAAGGGGGTTGAGCTATATGTTCGTCAAACCCGGCCTCGATAATGGCGGTGTATTCCTCAAGTGTAGGGGTCAATTCTAAACCTTGGAAGTTAAATGTCATTGTGCGCGCGTCCCATGCCTTGGCTAGCGCTTGAATGAGGGCCGGTTGATATTCCACTTTGATCGGATCTACTAGTCGTCCCAAACGTCCTTCAACGTAGGCCTTGTTGATGATGTCGAGACGATCCCACCATATAGAAAGCTCCTTGGGCGGTATTGGAATGACTTTGATGTCTCCATTCCCCATGATCTAAAAAATGCAAAAATGATGATCCTAAAGTCAATTACCACGGATTTAATATGCATATGCATGAAATGTGATGCAAATGTGCTAACCAAATTCCATGTCATCTTTTGGTAACATGAGGGTCAACTACTCCCACTTGACCCAAATAAGCCAAATAGGGTAGTTATTGACCTAATCTCACTCAAAGATGGCATGTAATTGATTAGGATCGCTTAAGTGTGTTGACACCCGATTTTTAATCAATTTTCCTTTAGTTTTATTTTCTAAAAATTTCTAAAAATTCACAAAAAATCAAAAAATTAAAAAATCAATATTGGAAGCCTGGGCCAAGCATAAGGAACCAATTTGGAACAAAAAATAATTTTTCATATTTTTCATATTTTTTAATATTTTCGGAAAATAGGAAAATACTTCAAAATTCATAAAAAATTCCTTTCGAGGTCACAAAAATACACAAAAATGTGCAATATTTTTCTTTTAATTCCATTTTCATATTGACCTCAAGAAAAATAAAAAATTGAGTTCAATTTTAGGAGTTCCTTCATAATGCCTAAGGTTGAATTTGCATAAAAAATACCAATTGAGTCTTTTTATTTGTACTTTTTGCACTTTTTAGGTCTAGACATTCAATTGTAGTCCCTTTGAACTTCAATTTGATTAATTGCACTCTCAATTGCGCGAATTGCACGGATTGCACAAGATCCCCAAATTCTTTGCAATTTAGTCCCTCAATTTGCCAATTTTTGAAATTACTTTTAATTGAGGGACTATAATAGTAAAATTGGACTGTCCCCCTATGTTTTCGTGCATTCTAAATTGATTGGAATGGGTCTCGTGGTCCAATTTGATCGAATTGGTCTTCAATTGAACTTTTCCCCAAATTGGGAATATTGAAAAATTTGGGGCTTTTGTTCAAATTGATAAGAAATTTTGGGAAAAATCACATTTTTATATAGAATTCAGGCCCTTAAGTCCAATTTTGAGGTTTAATTTCAAAAATTCCCAATCAATTTTGATTAATTTTGAAAATTTGGGAAAGTTCACTGTCCGAACCGGTCTGACCACCGGCCGAACCGGTCCAGTACAGTGTCATCTTCCCCAAAATCAACCGCGCGAGTTGCAGGTTTGGGCAATGAGATTCAACAGTCAAATTGAAGCACAATTCATACCTAATTGAGCTAATTGGCGTGGGGGTTTTGATGTGCGAGTCAAGCCCCGTCGATTGCCACCGGCGGATATGGCCAATGGCCGCGGAGCACGGCGGAGCAGCTGGTCAAAGGCTCGGCAGCTTGAAAAGTCAACATTATGCAACCCGTGTCAAATTAACACTCGTTTTGTGATCAACGGAGGCCTAATGGACGCGGACGGAATCCCAAGTGATTCCGTCGCCGTCCGAGGACTCATTTGCGCGTATCCACACGTGTGGACAGCTCGGCCAAGCTCGCCCGTCCGCGCGCCCAAATTTAAAACCAACTATAAAAGGCCAAGAAGATTCTCGATCAAGGGGGAGGCTCATTGTCGCGACCCTCTCCGTCGGTCGATAAAATCCCGGGCGGGGCGAGTGGGGTTAACGAGCCGATCCCCCTTTTATATATATTTTTTTTATGGGATCGCGGGTCTCTCCCAAGACCCATTACTCGAATCGCGATGTCGGGTAAAATTTATCAAATATCGAAATTGACCTTGTGTGGTCGGGTGGCATGTGCGAGGTGTACATGCAATTTGGAGTCGCCACCGATCGATTTATTGGAAGGTACGATCGGAAAACCTTACCGAACGGTCGGGAGAAACCGTTCGGTTCCGCAAAAACCAGAGATTTTTGGGTCCGGGGACTTGGTTACGCTGAAATTTTAATCGACGCCCTTTCGGTTACCGATGTTGAGTGTTTTTCTAACCTAGGAGTTCATGCAGATGCGATATCGAGTGAGGTAGGTTCTAACAGTTCTAGGTATACATGCAGATGGGAAATTTCTATTTCTAACAATCACAATCATGAAATTTAAATGCGCAATCAATATAATCGCAATCAATCAAGGTTTGGCATGTCTAAAATGGCCTTATCGACCCACACAAAATTCAAATTTGGGTTTCGGGATGAATTGGTGAAAATTTGGGGCGAAAGGCCCGGAAGGGTAGAATGGTCATTTTTGGGAGTTACGGACCCGAAAATCACAAAATTGGGGTCGGGCCAGTTGAATGTGGCCATTTCCCATTTTTTGTGATTTTCTTGAATTTTTCTATTTTTTCTATTTTTTTTTGGAATTTTTATTTATTTTTCAAAAATATTGGAAATTTTCCGGATCGACATAGATCGACCCTCATAGTCTCAAAATTTTCGATCCAGACTTTATGAGTCCCGAATTGATCTACAAATTTTTAGAAATTTTTTGTGAAAATCAGGGAATTTTTATGAATTTTCTAGGTATTTTTGCAATTTTTTGGATTTTTGTGGAAATTTCTTTTATTTTTTATTATTTTTTATTAATAAACCGGACCGGGTCAACCCGGTCAACGGCCGGTCAACCCGGTCCGGTTGCCCACGCACCCGCTCGACAATACTAAAACGGTGCCGTACCCTATTTATTTGATTTTCTTTTTTGATTTTCTAAACTAATTTCCTATTATTCGAAAATATATAAAAGAAATGGACGGCCGAGATCAACTCTTAAATCAATCTCAGCCATTGACTCTACCCTAATCAAAACGACGACGCTTTGGTCCATCCACATAAAACGACGTCGCGTTCTTTAGTATCCTGGACGGCCACGATTAAATCCTTTGGCTCGATCCGAGCCGTTCACTCACTCTGAGTACGAAACGACGACGTACTCGACTCTCATTCCTAAACGGTGTCGCATCTTTTAAACAAACGAACGGCCGAGATTCGTTCCCGACCTAATCTGAGCCGTCGACCTATCTTTGCTCAAAACGACGCCGGATCAGCCAAATGCATGGACGGTCACGATCTAACCTAGATTCAATCTGGACCGTCCATTCCTAATCTAATAAAAAACGGCGTCGCTTTTGATTATTTCTATTTTCTATCTAATAACCTAATATCCTAAAATACGAAAATACAGATCCGACGGCCTAGAATTGAAATCAATTATTTATGGTGACCGTCCGATCGGATCCGACTCAACTCGTCCGCGCCAACGGCCAAGTTGAGTCGACGACCACTTGGACCAACCAGAGCAAGACACGTGGACCTTTGACCATTTGACCGAGCCACGTCGGCTCGTCTCCTACCTCGAGACGACGCAAAATGGATGGTCGGGAGCTCTCCGGCGAGATCCAAAGGCGAGATCTCGCCGGAATGACTCTAAACCAGGACCGATCAACTCGTATCAACGTCCGTATTAACATATCCAAAAACTAAGCAATTCCATCCACAGAATCAACCTCAATCAAGCTTGCACAGTATCAATTTCTCAGAACCTAATCTCATCACACAGAGCATAACTACCTAATTCAAGCTTCAGGATCATTCAAGGTGAGTTCAAGATGCTTACCTCGTGTTCAGATCGAACCCGCAGCTGCCGGATTCGCCTGGCCGAAGTCCGACCAGGCCGCGATGAGTAGGAGGTTCGACTCGAGGTTTTTGAGAGGAATCTATGCAAAACGAAGGTGCGATGGTGGTCAGAGAAGTTCAAGAATGAAAACGCACACATTAATTTCAATGATCGTGCAAGTGTGAGTGTGATGCCATGATCGTGCGGGAGAGAGCTTCGAAGTTGGACTTACCGATTTAGGAGCTCGCGGGTTAATCGAGCCGGCGCGATCGAATCCTGGAAGTTCGAGGAAGCTTCCGGCGGTGGTCCGATGACCTGATTTGGCCAGGAACGGCGGCGGCGAAGATTTCACAGCCTTGGTCCAAAGCTCCGGCGAAACTGTCGCTCAGAGCCTCTCTCTCTATCACTCCCTCTTTCTCTCTCTATTCTGTTGGTTGCGCGAGCCAAATGAGCCTCCCTGGTTTCTAGAATCCTCTTGACTATTTATACCCAGAATTTTTTTAAAAAATGCGCGCGCGGGTGAAGCTTGGCCGAGCACCTCACATGCCAATCACGCGGGTTTAGACTCGCCGGACAGTGACGGAATCATTAGGATTCCGTCCAACGACCGTTAAACGTCCGTCGAGCCTTAAGCGAGCACAAATTGCGTCCCGGGTTGGAAATATTGACTTTTGTGTCATCGAGAGTTTGATCGGCTCGCCGGAGCTCGTCCGGCGGCCATTATCCTCGAAACCGGACTTAATCAACGCATGATCACCTCGGGTATAAAACGCCCAAGTCAATTAGTCTGATTATCGTCGATTGCCCAGTCAATTTCCTCTTCAAAATTTGCCCAAACACTGTTCATTCGCGCGAGTATTCTGCGAGGAAGATGGCACTGTTCCCGACCGGTTCGACCGGTCCGATCGGCGGTCGGATCGATCCGATCGGCGGTCAGACCGGTCCGAATCGGTTCGGACATGTAATTTTCGAAATTAACCCAAATTTACTAGGAATTTTTGTAATTAAATTTCAAAATTGAACTTAGGGACCTGAATTCTATCTAGAAATGCAATTTTGCTCAAAATCTTTGATCAATTCATGCAAAAACCCCAAAATTTTCTAATTGCCCAAATTGGGGAAATGTTTAATTGAGTGTCAATTCGACCAAATTGGATCATGAAACCTGTTCCAATCGATTTGAAATGCATGAAAACATAGGGGGACGGTCCAATTTTACTATGATAGTCCCTCAATTAAAAGTAATTTCAAAAATTGGCCAATTGAGGGACTAAATTGCAAATAATTTGGAGATTCTTGTCTAATTAGTGCAATTCATGCAATTGAGGGTGCAATTGATCAAATTGAAGTTCAAAGGGACTGCAATTGAGGGTGTAATTGATCAAATTGAAGTTCAAAGGGACTGCAATTGAATGTTTAGACAACAAATGTGCAAAAATTGCAAATAAAAAGACCCAATTGGTATTTTTTATGGAAATTCAACCCTAGGCGTTGTGAAGGAACACCTAAAATTGAACTTAATTTTCAATTTTTATTGAGGTCAATATTAAAACGGAATTAAATGAAAAATATTGAACATTTTTGTGTATTTTTGTGACCTCGGAAAGTATTTTTTATGAATTTTGAAGTATTTTCCTATTTTCCGAAAATATTAAAAAATGTGAAAAATATGAAAAATTATTTTTTGTTCCAAATTGGTTCCTTAAGCTTGGCCAAGGCTTCCAATGTTGATTTTTTAATTTTTTTGATTTTTTTTTGTGAATTTTTGGGAAATTTTAGAAAATAAAACCAAAGGAAAGATGACTAAAAATTCAGGTGTCAACAGCTGCCCCTCTTTGAAAGTAATCTCGGTTAGAGGTTGTTTTCAAAGACAAGGTGACACCTGAATCCTTAATCGACTCTGCTGGGGAAAAATTTAAAGAAAACTAGGCTTAACATTCAATTGCCTTTTCTTCGCAGTTTAAAGCTCTGACTTCGTGGGGAATTATTTCCAATTTATGCTCATTTCATGTGAAAGAGAGATGAGAAGAGAGAGAGAGACTTACCTGTAGCTCACCTGTCTATGGTTTGAGAATTGTCGATCCGAGGTTGAAAGATTCCGTATATGGAATTACCTGTGAATGGCGTGACGAGATTTGCAATGGTCATTGTCCGTATGATGTCGAGCGGTGGTTTGAAAACTTAGAAGGGAGGTTCACCCTTGTAACAAAGGGGTTTCACCTATTCAAAATGGGTTCGACTATCCACTGGGGATTCATTATTTAAAAAGGGGCAGATCGGCTTTCATCTAGGAAGCTACTCACCGTCTGGAAGGGAGGTTCACCGTTGTAACAAAGGGGTTTCACCTATTTAAAGAGATTGGCTATCCTATATGCAGGGAATCACCATTTAAAAAAAAAACAGATCGGCTTTCGTCTATGCAGCTACTCACCGTGTGAGAGGGAGGTTCACCCTTGTAACAAAGGGGTTTCACCTATTTAAAAGAGATTGGCTATCCTTCATGCGGGGACTCACCATCTAAAACGCAGATCGGCTTTCGTCTGTGCAGCTACTCACCGTTTGGAAGGGAGGTTCACCCTTGTAACAAAGGGGTTTCACCTATTTAAAAGAGATTGGCTATCCTCCATGCGGGGACTCACCATCTAAAACGCAGATCGGCTTTCGTCTATGCAGCTACTCACCGTCTGGAAGGGAGGTTCACCCTTGTAACAAAGGGGTTTCACCTATTTAAAAGAGATTGGCTATCCTCCATGCGGGGACTCACCATCTAAAATGCAGATCGGCTTTCGTCTATGCAGCTACTCACCGTCTGGAAGGGAGGTTCACCCTTGTAACAAAGGGGTTTCACCTATTTAAAAGAGATTGGCTATCCTCCATGCGGGGACTCACCGTCTAAAACGCAGATCGGCTTTCGTCTATGCAGCTACTCACCGTTCGGAAGGGAGGTTCACCCTTGTAACAAAGGGGTTTCACCTATTTAAAAGAGATTGGCTATCCTTCATGCGGGGGACATCTGAGGACCTAGGTTGACTAGTGTACCTACGTAAGCTCAAACCCTGTTTCAAATTTTCAAAGGAACAGATCGGCTTTCGTCTATGCAGCTACTCACCGTCCGAGGACCTAGGTTGACTAGTGTACCTACTGAAGCTCAAACCCTATTTCGAATTTTCTAAAAAGCAGATCGGCTTTCATCTAGGAAGCTACTCACCGTCCGATAGGGTGCCATCCGAGGACCTAGGTTGACTAGTGTACCTACGTAAGCTCAAATCCTATTTCAAATTTTCAAATTGGGGGATCCGAGGACCCGGGGACACCGGAAGACCCGCAGAAAATCCAAGTTAATCAAATCTTTAAAATGTAACTTTTCCGAGGATTTGGGATCACTAGTGAACCTACGGAAAGTTCAATCAAATATCATTAGAATGACAATTCTAAGTTCTGGAGAGAAACTTAAGAATTCTTAGACAAATTTTCGAAGTGTATTTGCGAAGGAAATGTGTTCAATCACAATTTCAAATTCCCATTGAGGTTGGATTTTAAATGACACATCCTGAGTGTTCTACAAAAAGGTTATTTTAAAAGTTCTTCAAAAGGGTTTTCCTTCATCCAAGAGGGCTTCTCACTATTTGGGAAGGCTTTTCTTAATATTCAAATCCGCTCACAGGAAGCCTAACCTTGAGGTTTCGGGATCATTCGAGATGCATACAATCCGACTAATCAGAAAAGGCATTTTAAAAGGGACCGTAATTCAGGCCGGGTCAAAGGCTTATCAAAGGATGCTCATTTTAAGGTTTAGAAATGAATTTTGATCAGAAATAGCTTCTTCGGGTTTACAAGTCAAGAATCCCCAAGACATGATAAGACAGGATTGTACTTACCTCTTTAAGCGGTAGCTTCCTGTATGATTTCTTGCATCAACCTGAAACACCTCTTAGATCAGAAAAGTTTTGGTGATAGGTTGTATATTGGCTTAAGGTGGGCTCTTTAAGAATGGCCATATTTTCAAAAGAGGGGTGAACTTTGGTGATCACCTTGACATTTTTCCAGCATTCATTTGCTTTTACAGAAGATTCATGATCATTCTTTCTTCAATTGACTATGAGGATTTTCCTCTTTTCATCTTGATGATCTTTCTTCAGGATTTTCCCCTTTTCGGGATGTTCTTTTCATGGGCTTTGGCCTTGCTTTTACCAGGCACTTTGCTTTTTCTAGCCCTTTCATTCCTCGTCATTTTTTGCATTGACTGGCTCTTTTGAGACCAGTATCAAAAGTTCTTCCAAATTATGCATTTTGACTTATTGCTGGCAATTCCTTTGTTTGCCCCAGTGTGGGGAGGTGATCACCAACAAGGGTTTAGAAATGAATATTCAAAGGCTCAAATTGGCTCTTCAAAGGGTAAGTGTTTGGGGATATAGAAATGAAATGCTTTTCTTCACTTTGAGGTGTTCCAAGTCTCCGCCAGAAATCACCCGAAGCTATCACAAAAAGATTGATGCAGGTTAGCACAATAAAGTCTTACCCGATCTTTTCTCCAAGGAATCATCCAATAAACTTCCAAATATGCCCCTAGTGTGGGGTGGTTCTTGACAGGGTTATATTCATAAAATTCTCCCTTTTGGCTCAGATTGGTTATCAAGGGATATAATTGTGTATGGATAATTTTGAAATGGAAATGCCTTTCATCATTTCAATCCAAGTAATCATTGCGAATGATCCCTACGTCCCAAAATTAAGCTCTTTCGCTCTATCACTCTCACTTATCACTCAAGTGTATCGGGGATGTGTTTAAGGATAATGCCTGCCTCTTTTCATCTGAAGGATCATTCTTTTGAAAAACTTTCAAAACATACCCTTTTATAAAAAAACCCAGGGTGTTTCATCAAAATTCATCGTTTGCAAAATGCTCTCATCAAAAGATATATTCAAAAGATGTTTCTGAAACTTGTAATGAATGTCTCTTTGAAAGTGCCTTGTGGCTCTATAAATCCAAGTTTTTTTTCAATTTCAAGCACGACAGTGTATGAAAATACTTTGTAAAGGAGGAGAACCTCAAACCTGTGTTCTTCAAATATTGGCTTCTGTCCCCAGTAAAAACAAAAGGAAACCATCAGTTCAAGATATTCAAAATTTTAAGTTCCGAAGCGATTTCTTCTCATCTCCTCCGGATGTTGACTCCCGTTTCCCGTAAAAACAAAAGGAAACAAATCAGTTCAAGATATTCAAAATTTTAAGTTCCGAAGCGATTTCTTCTCATCTCCTCCGGATGTTGACTCCCGTTTCCCGTAAAAACAAAAGGAAACAATCAGTTCAAAGATGTTCAAAGTTTTTTAAATCCCGAAGCGATTTCTTCTTGTCTCCTTCGGATGTTGACTCCCGTCTCCCGTAAAAAAACAAAAGGAATCAATCAGTTCAAAGATATTTAAAGTTTTTAAATTCCAAAGGTGATTTCCCTGTTTAATCCATGGCTCTGTAAGATTTCCTCATGACTCCCAGTCTACCTACAAAATACAAATGTATGCAAATGCATGTATGCAAATGTCATGCGAATGCAAAATCTTATGTGACTCAGATTTGCTCATCAATCGCTCCGAAGCTCAATTTTATTTCAAGGATAATATCTCTTCACGGCGTCTGCATTTACTGGACTCGCCAATTCTTCTCTATCCATGTTTACAAGTATAAGAGCTCCCCCGGATAAGACCTTCTGAATCACGTAGGGGCCTTCATAATTTGGCATGAATTTGCCTCCTGGATGTTGAGCATTTGGGAGCATTTTCTTCACAACTAGCATCCCTGCTTCAAAATTTCTAGGCTTGACCTTCTTGTTAAAAGCCCCGGCTACTTTCTTCCGGTAGCTTTGACCATGGCAGATAGCCTTTAATCGCTTTTCATCAATCAGATTTAATTGTTCATGTCTCTGCCGGTTCCACTCATCCTCTGTGAGTTCTATTTGAGACAGGATCCTTAAAGAGGGGATTTCCACCTCTACTGGTAGGACTGCTTCCATACCATATACCAAAGAATAGGGAGTTACCCCAGTTGAAGTACGAATTGAAGTCCGGTAGGCCATGAGAGCATATGGCAATCTCTCATGCCAATCTCTATATTTCTCAGCAGTCTTGGCCAATATCTTCTTGATGTTCTTATTTGCCGCTTCCACAGCTCCATTCATTTGTGGGCGATAAGGTGAAGAATTAAGGTGTTGTACCTTAAATTGTTCCAATAGGTGATCGACCACCTTGTTGTTCAAATTTGAGCCATTGTCTGTAATGATGGCTCTTGGCACTCCATATCTTGAGATGTATCTCGCTTGATGAATTTAGCTACGCTATTTGCAGTGACATTGGCATATGAGCTGGCTTCAATCCATTTGGTGAAGTAGTCAATAGCCACTAGAATAAAACGATGTCCGTTTGAGGCCTTTGGGTTGATAGGGCCAATCATATCAATTGCTCACATGCAAAATGGCCATGGTTCTGACATTTGGTGTAGCTCAGTTGGCGGCGCATTTATCCTATCGCCGTATATCTGACATGGATGACAGGATCTAACATGCTAGTTGCAATCCGACTCGATAGTCATCTAGTAATACCCGAGCCTCATGATCTTCTTAGCGAGGAGGTGGCCATTCATATGCGGTCCGCATTCCCCTTCATGAATCTCTTTCATAATGAGATTGGCTTCTTTCGAATTCACGCACCTCAATAGGATTGAATCAAAAGACCTCTTGTATAGGATCTGTCCGCTGAGGAAAAATTTAGATGCCATCTTGCTTATGTACTTTTTATCTTCTGGTTGACTATCTTGAGGGAATTCGCCCTTCAGTAGATAATTCTTGATGTCATGATACCACGGTTCTTCATCGGGTTCTTCTTCAATGGCCATGCAGTATGCAGGTTACTCCAGGATGTCAATCCTTAACGGCTCTATCTCGAGGCCGTCTTGCACTTGTAACATGGCTGATAGTGTGGCCAAAGCATCTGCGAAGTGATTCTGAGTTCTTGGCAGATATTCAAAAGTGATCTCCTCAAAATGTTGGATCAGCTCCTCGAGGTACTTATGATAAGGAATAAGCTTGGGATCTTTTGTCTTCCACTCTCCTTGGGTTTGTAAAATGATCAGCATGGAATCTCCATATACCAGCAGCTTCTTTACTTTTAACGAGTTGGCCAATTGTAGTCCCAAGATGCAGGCTGATCCAATGAGGTTCACTGCGCCGTCAAAGTACATTGTCCATTTGTCTTCAGATATATTCAGGATTTGACCTCCCTTGTTTTGCTCTAAAACATCCTTAGGAGGATTCTCGGCTAGCATGTCAGCAATTGCTCTTCCCTTGACAGACTTTTGGGGAGAGGTTTTGATATCAAACTCTGAAAGCAGTATTTGCCATTTAGCCATTTTTCCTAGCAATGTTGGCTTCTCCAAAAGGTATTTGATGGGGTCATTTTCAGTGACCAGTTCTATATGATAATGCAGCGTATATTGCCTCAATCTGTGGAGGACCCAGACCAATGCCACGCAAGTCCTTTCCACTGCTAGGTATTTGGCTTCGGACGTTGTGAACTTTTTGCTCAAATAATATATGGCCCGCTCTTTACGATCCTTGGGGTTGGTCCGAGCTAATAAAGCTCCCAAGGATTCATCATGGACTGTCAGATATAGAGTTAATGGAACGTTAGGGATAGGAGGTACCAATACTGGAGGCTGTACCAAATATTCCTTGATCTTCTCAAACGCTTGTTGACATTCTGCATCCCATTTTACTTTTGCGCCTTTCTTCAGGAGCTTGAAAAAGGGTTTCGCCGTTTCTGATAGTTGAGATATAAATCTGGATATATAATTCAATCTTCCAAGTAGGCCCCTTACCTCCTTAACAGTAGAAGGAGTCCCTATCTCCCATATGGCTTCGATCTTGGATGGATCGATCTCAATACCACGGCTGCTCACCACGAACCTTAGCAGCTTTCCAGATCTTGCGCCAAATACGCATTTCGCAGGATTCAGCTTGAGCTTGTACTTTCTCAACCGATCAAATAACTTCTTTAGCACTTTAACATGGTCTTCTCCAGGCTTGGACTTGGCAATCATATCGTCCACATAAACCTCAATCTCCTTATGTATCATGTCATGAAAAAGGGTCACCATAGCCATCTGATATGTTGCTCCTGCATTTTTCAATCCAAATGGCATTACCTTGTAACAGAAGGTTCCCCATTGCGTAGTGAATGAGGTCTTGATATTATCTTCTTCCTTCAGGAAGATCTGATTATATCCCGAGAATCCATCCATAAAGGAGAATAATTCAAAGCCCGCGGTACTATCAACGAGCACATCAATGTGCGGTAAGGGAAAATCATCCTTCGGACTAGCTTTGTTCAAGTCCCGATAATCCACGCATATTCTAATTCTCCCATCCTTTTTCTTAACTGGTACGATGTTGGCAACCCAATCAGCATATGGGACAGCCTCGATAAATCCAACCTTAAGGAGCTTCATCACCTCTTCCTTGATCTTATCCGCCAGTTCAGGATTCATTCTTCCGGGCGATTGATTTACTGGTGTGCAAGAAGGATTTGTGGGCAAAACATGCTCCGCAATTTCACGATCTAGACCCGGCATGTCAGCATATGACCAGGCGAAGATATCTTGATATTCTTTGAGCAATGCTGTCATTCTTAAAACTTCTGCTGCCGACAGGTATCCCCCTATTTTCACTTCCTTGATACAATCAGAATCTCCCAAATTAATAATAATGGGTTCTTCGGAGATAGGGGGTTCAGATTCTTCAAAACAATCCCACTCTTTCTTGATATCGCTCACATCAACCTCGTCTATATCAACTTCGCATGCATAATCATCGAACTGATCCGAGTCACATATTAACCTGTTATGTATGGGTGGGATGACATGCCTGAAACGCACCATGAAAGGTTAGTATTCAAAGATGATAAAATCAAAGAATGCATGTTTTTTTATCATGGAAACATTTTTCGAATTTTAATTTTGAAGAAAAAGGAAAGGGAACTAGTCCATAATTTCCCGGACATCATTGTTCTCAAAAAGCTATTTAAAACCCAAGATCATATGGCGGATCAGGCCTCAAGTTTCATGGTAGAATCAATTGTCATCATCGGACCAATCCGTTGCTCCACATGTCTGTAATCAAATTTGTGATGATTTTCATTAATAAATGCAACTAAGAGCAATACAGTACCGCACTTCTTGGATCGCAGCATGCGACCCAAAGGGTGCTAAAACAGCGAAAAGCTTCAAAAACAAATGCAGTAATCAAAATGCATTAAAAGATAAAGTTCAGAAAGAGCCTTTTACTCGGGGGTGGGGAAATCATCGTCCAGCCACTCAATTATCACGTTCACCCGATTATCCAGGAATGGGTTGAATAAGTCCGGCTCTGCATCCTCGTAGATGTCCTTATCTTCCAGCCATTTGCCACCTCTAGAAAATACCTCAGATAGGTGATCTAGGAACATCTTCCCTCTAGCCTTCCATGCATTGGCGCCTATAAAACGGCCACCTTGGTGTCCATGACGTCTACGGTCTCCATAAAACTTGTTTCGACCTCGGCCTCGACCTGTGTCATTCTTCACTATTCCATTATAACCCAGACCAACCTTGTGGTCGTTTGAGCTCAAATTCAAAGGGTTATGGATTCCCCGACCATGTTTCCCTAATCCAGCACCAGGAATAAAACCGTTCGAGAGTAGCACTCTTCCCGCCATGGTTGCAGGTTTCGAAAGCTCAGGCGCAGCTATTTTTGCATCCGGTGACACATGCATGACAGATACAATGTCGAAGGTATGATAACTCAACTCCTCCTCCTTTAAAGGCTCGATGTATGGAACCATCCCTTTTAAAGCGGCCCGATGTCCTGTCTCGCCATGGACGGTGATCAACTGACCCTTAACCACAAATTTTAACTTTTGATTCAGGGAGGAAGGTACCGCTCCAGACACATGGATCCATGGTCTTCCCAGGAGCAAGGTGAAGGCGCTTGCGTTGTCCAGTACTTGGAACGGTATAGAGAATGTTACCGGTCCAATGACAATGTCCAATTCGATCTCTCCCACCACATTCTTGGAGACTCCATTGAATGATCGGATAGTAGCTTTAGACGTCTTGACGAGATCTTCATTGATCCCTAAGCTTCTCAAGGTGCTCAAAGGACATAAGTTGAAAGCAGAACCGTTATCAATCGGGACGTGAAGAACCTCCTTCCCGTGGCACCTCACAGCAATATAGAGGGCTTTGTTGTGGACACGCCCCTCTCTTGGGAAATCCTTATCCGAGAAGGATATCTGGTCTTTCAAAAGGATAGCACCTACGAAGTCCCCAAGTTGAACTTCGTTAATTGTTTCCGGAACATGCAGCTCATCCAGCACTTTCAAGAGGGCACTCTTGTGCTTTTCAGAATTCTTGAAGAGATCTAATAAGGAAATCAGTGCTGGCATTTTCCGCAGTTGGTCAACGACCTCATATTCACCGGTCCTTACGACCGATTGCAACTTCTCAACTTCTTCTGCAGTCGGGTTTTTCTTTTCGGAATCCGCCTCTCTTAGTGGATAACATCTTCCCGATCTCATTATGGCGTCAATCTCGCCCGTTCCATAATCCTAGTGGACTGCCCTTGAATTATACTCCTCCACGGGCGGTAACTTAATCTTCACCGGTATGATCTTTTCTGGTGATGACGGTTTTTTCGAACTAGAAGCTTCCAACTCCCAGCTATCAACTTTGTTCAAATTGATCACGAAACGAATCGGGGTATCTACCATCCCGATCATTTCGTCTTCATGAACATCTTCAGGGTTATATTCTGGACCTGGCCTTACCAATGTGGCATTTTCTTCATCCAGATCCCTTTGCCTTTCCTTTCTGACTCTCAAGATAATCCCCTCAATTCTCATACCAATCTCCACCAGATGTTGGAATGAGGAGTACGTATACGCATACATGCGGTCAAAGTATTCAGCCGGAAGTGACTTTAGCACAAACTCCAGCATCTCCCTTTCTGATAGTGGCGGTTGCACCATCTCAGCGTGCTTCTTCCACCTCCTAGCGAAGAGTTCAAAACTCTCGTCTTCACCTTTCCGGATGTTTAACAGATTAGCTTTAGTGAAATAACCTCCGATTCCAGCTTCAAAGTGTCGTATGAAGTGTTCCGATAAATCTTCCCAACTCGGGACCCAGTCTAGGTCAATCAACTGAAACCATGCTAGCGCGGGGCCCGTTAAACTTTGTCCGAAGTTTCGGATCAGTGTTTCGTCATCTTCATGGTGGCCAACCATTTGGCGAAGATAGTATGAGATATGCGCCAGAGGACATCCAGCGCCATTATACTTCGTGCGGAAGGTCACTCTCGGGTTCGCGCCTTGAGGCGGAACATTTCTTGCTTGGGTGAGTGGCGTAATCAGCTCCTTCAACTCATCCATTTTCCTCGACACATTGTCTCCTTGCTCTTCCAGTAGAGCGATCTTTCGATCTTGTGTGTCTATAGCCCGCCGTATCTCCAGAATCTGCATGTTTTCTTCTACCGCCATGGTATTCCTTTTGGTCATCAATTGCGATAAATCTGCTACCATGTTTGTCAAATGACGCATATGGGTCTCCAAATTAGACAGTCGCACGTTGGACTCCTGGTTCACCTATTCATTCCGAGGAGCCGCTTGGTCTTTAACTTCATCGACCGTTCCCACAAATTCATCACTTGCGGGGTCATCCATTCCGCCCCACCCATCAGGAACTATATTTCTAGAGTCAACGAAAAAGCTTGGGGGTGCCGAATACAACACTTTAAAGTTGTACCCACCACTATCTTCCCCCAGGTTGTCAACTATTTCGCCCCTCTCTAGGGCCCTTTGCAAAAACCTTTTATCGCCTCGGCGGGCCTTATCCAGACGGACTTCATATTCGTCTGTCTCTTCAATTTCTTGGCCATCTTTAATACTCATCAAGTATCCCGAGGGTATTTTCAGAACAGCTCCCCTCGTAGGTTTCATTGCAAATTCTTCGGACAACATGTCCACCGTCACGTAGGTCCCCTTGAAAGTGACATTTTCCATTTTTCCTATGACGCCCAGATTGATCAACTTTTCTAAGCAAGCCCCCTTTTGCTCCCGGGAAATACTCTCTCCTTCCGGGTATTATGAGGCCAATGTCAAGACATCCCGCATTTTACTTATGTCCACTATGAACTCCAAAACTTCTTCCTCTCCGCCTTCAAAAATCGCGTTCACCTCGCGATGCTCAGGTAACGGGTTCTGCTGCACATTTGGTTAAGCTTTATCAAACTCTAGAACTTTTCCATCGATCAATGCTTGCACCTTGAACTTGAGAGCGAGGCAATTGTCTATGTTATGCCCTCTTTCTCCCATATGGTATATGCACGTCCGGGTCTCATCATACCCAGGAAATCTTGGCGGGTGAGTTCTAGGTGGCTCTTTTGCAACTAAGCGGTTCTCCAGAAGCATTGGTAGTAGTTTGGATAAGGGTCGGGGTAGTGGGGTAAAAACAATTTGGTTCTTTTTTCTGAATTCCGATGGCTTGGAAGCGGCCCAGGAGGACGTTCCTTGGGTAGGGATTGAAGGCGAGAAATTTCTGGGCTTTGTCGGGTTAGGGACAAAGGCTACCTCTCCAGTTTGCTCCCTATTATCCCTTCTCAAAGGGTATTGGCGTCCGAAAGGCGCTTCGTGTACCTTCTTTTCTCTTAGTGCCCACTCATGGCGTTCCGCCACTTTGATCGGGTGTGCAAATGTCCGACACCCGGAGGTGTTCAGCTTGTCGAAAAACTCAAAGGGAAGGGCCTTGAGAAACAGGTCTATTAGTTCTTCTTCCGGGACGGGCGGCTTTACCTGCACGGCCAATGCTCTCCATCTCCGGGCGTAAGCGCGAATGGCCTCGCTCTTTCCCTTTGTAGTTCTCAGAAGGTCCTCTCTAGTGAGGGCGGTCAAAGTGTTAAACTTGTATTGCCGAAGGAACTCGTCTCCCGGTTTGTCCCAATCGGCGAGCCTCTCCGGCTCCAATTCAATGAACCACGCCAGGGCTGCCCCAGATAGGCTCTCCTGGAAGGTGTTAACCAAGAACGAAACATTGTCCGAGAATTGCGACATTCGGCGCAAATAATACTTCAAGTGCGCTTTGGGACACCCGATCCCATTATATCTCCTCACAAAGTCCGGTTCCTTGTAGTCAGCAGGAACCTCTATCTTTTCAAACGGCGCAACCTTATCAAACCTCGAGAGTTCATACCCTTGACTCACCAAACATTCTTCGATCTTAGCAAGCCTTTTGATCTCCTCTTCCATTTTGAGGACTTGTTTCTCTTTCTTTTCTAAATCTATCACAACAGGAGGATCCTTATGCGGTCGCTCCGGGTTCGGAGTAGGATTAGCGGCAGGCGCCGGACTAGCGTTTGTTCCATCGGATGACCCCGCAGGGGCTTGAGAATTAGGATCAACGGGATATCTCCCCTGGCTTGCAATCATCATTGCCTTCATCTCCGCCACCATTGTGGCGATCACATTCATTTGGTTTTCCAGATTACCCACACGAGGTGCGAGCTCTTCTTGTTCCATCCTTAATTTGCGCGTTTTGCTACGAGTCCTCGTATTTGTCACTCACCTGTTTTCGGGATATCAAATTAGTATGGAAAATATTAAAGGATTGGAGGCATTGATCCGTGGTAATTGACTTTTCTATATGTATGCATGAAATGCTCATAAAAGAAATAATATGTATTTATTACAAACCAGATTGTTCAAAGGCATCTAAAAGATAACAAATATGTAGAATCTAAATGGGGGAATGGATCTATCCAAGTCGGGGATGCTTCCACTCTTCTTGCTCTTCTGACCCATCGGAATCCCATAGGTATGGGTCTTCTCATTCATCCGACATCCACTGCTCTGGATCCTCGGGAAGGTACGGCTTCACTCCCCATGATAAAAAAAAATGCAAAAGATGATGATCCTAAAGTCAATTACCACGGGTTTAATATGAATATGCATGAAATGTGATGCAAATGTACTAACCAAATTCCATGTCATCTTTTGGTAACATGAGGGTCAACTACTCCCATTTGACCCAGATAAGCCAAATAGGGTAGTTATGGACCTAATCTCACCCAAAGATGGCATGTAATTTTATTAGGATCGTTTAAGCGTAATCACGGTAGAAAGTCGCTCACAATTTGACAACTCGGGGAATTTACAAATCTAACACAATAAAGTTGAAAAGGATATGACATAATAGCATCTAAAGATGTTCGGACAATAAATGTCAATGAAAGTACATAATAGACTCAAAATATAATAAAATCTAGAAAATGCCCCAAAGTCGTACTAATCTAGACAATCGGAATGGTATCCTCATCGGATGAAATCTCCACTATCTCGGGAAGCTTGACATCTTCTTCGTCATCGGAGGGTATGGTGATAACTTCCTTCTTCTTAATCGGGGAGTGTTTTGGGGCCGTCTTGGTCGCACGAGGCTTCTTTGCCAATTTCATATACAACTCCCAAATTCTTTCTTTCTCGCGCTCGAGCTCCAAATATCGTCCACATCGGGTATAATCGCAACTCTCGCTACGGATGCGGTTCTGTCCGTTGAGCTCTCGTCCGTGAACAAATCCGAAAACTCGGAATGTAGCGGGTACTCGGTCCTCACGTCGAATGGTCCTCCGCTCCCATGTGAATACGTCGGGTATATCAACACGACCTCGGGGCGCCATCTATCTAAAAAGGAAAATTTGACCTTCAACCCCGATCACTTAAACGATCTTACAAATTGTGATGATATGTCGTGAAAATGCATGATATGCAAAATTTAAATTTACAAGTTCAAAATAAAGAGGGTAGAAAGCCTTACCAACCGGCGTTACTCTTTTTTTGGTTTTTGGTTTTAGGTATACCAACCGTCCATTTCATATGCGCATGAGACAAGTGAGGTTCAACTCTAAAGAAATCAAAAAGGCTCGGGTATGGACCTAAAAAGGCTCCTGCTATACAAATCGATGGGCCGCCCACAAGCGCAATCAAACAACAAGTGGGTAGGACCATCAATCTTGCATAGCGAGCGGGATCAAGTATGGTCAACCCAAGTGCAATCAAACACAAGAGCTTCGCATACCAATCCCTATCTATGGCGACCTAAAAGGTGATTTCGCGGCTCGGGTTTAGGCGCTTGTGTGTGCAGTGTCGTGATCCTCAAAATATGCAAGACATGTACCACAATTTATATTCAAAACACCGCTTCAAAATTTGCATAAATAAACAAACAACCCCAAAACTCCATATCCGCATCAAAAAGGGTTAGCATAGACATCCCCCCTTATAATTCCCATCTGCATCAATATTTAACACTTTTTGTTAGTGGACGTACCTCATCTTCAAGAGCATTTGCAGAAAACGAAGTTAGAAAACAATCAACATTTTTATCGGCTTAAGTCCTCTTAATATCCCCAGTGGAGTCGCCGATCTGTCGCGACCCTCTCCGTCGGTCGATAAAATCCCGGGCGGGGCGAGTAGGGTTAACGAGCCGATCCCCCTTTTATATATATTTTTTTTATGGGATCGCGGGTCTCTCCCAAGACCCATTACTCGAATCGCGATGTCGGGTAAAATTTATCAAATATCGAAATTGACCTTGTGTGGTCGGGTGGCATGTGCGAGGTGTACATGCAATTTGGAGTCGCCACCGATCGATTTATTGGAAGGTACGATCGGAAAACCTTACCGAGCTGTCGGGAGAAACCGTTCGGTTCTGCGAAAACCAGAGACTTTTGGGTCCGAGGACTTGCTTACGCCGAAATTTTAATCGACGCCCTTTCGGTTACCGATGTTGAGTGTTTTTCTAACCTAGGAGTTCATGCAGATGCGATATCGGGTGAGGTAGGTTCTAACAGTTCTAGGTATACATGCAAATGGGAAATTTCTATTCCTAACAATCACAATCATGAAAATTAAATGCGCAATCAATATAATCGCAATCAATCAAATCAAATCAATCAAGGTTTGGCATGTCTAAAATGGCCTTATCGACCCACACAAAATTCAAATTTGGGTTTCGGGATGAATTGGTGAAAATTTGGGGCGAAAGGCCCGGAAGGGTAGAATGGTCATTTTTGGGAGTTACGGACCCGAAAATCACAAAATTGGGGTCGGGCCAGTTGAATGTGGCCATTTCCCTTTTTTTTGTTATTTTCTTGAATTTTTTTAATTTTTCTATTTTTTTTTTTGAATTTTTATTTATTTTTCAAAAATATTGGAAATTTTCTAGATCGACATAGATCGACCCTCGTAGTCTCAAAATTTTCGATCCAGACTTTATGAGTCCCGAATTGATCTAAAATTTTTAGAAATTTTTTGTGAAAATCTGGGAATTTTTATGAATTTTCTAGGTATTTTTGCAAATTTTTGGATTTTTGTGGAAATTTCTTTTATTTTTAATTATTTTTTATTAATAAACCGGACCGGGTCAACCCGGTCAACAGCCGGTCAACCCGGTCCGACCGCCTACAGACCCGCTCGACAATACTAAAACGGTGCCGTACCCTATTTATTTGATTTTCTTTTTGATTTTCTAAACTAATTTCCTATTATTCGAAAATTTATAAAAGAAATGGATGGCCGAGATCAACTCTTAAATCAATCTCAGCCATTGACTCTACCCTAATCAAAACGACGACGCTTCGGTCCATCCACATAAAACGACGTCGCGTTCTTTAGTATCCCGGACGGCCACGATTAAATCCTATGGCTCGATCCGAGCCGTTCACTCACTCTGAGTACGAAACGACGACGTACTCGACTCTCATTCCTAAACGGTGTCGCATCTTTTAAACAAACGAACGGCCGAGATTCGTTCTCGACCTAATCTGAGCCGTCGACCTATCTCTGCTCAAAACGACGCCGGATCAGCCAAATGCATGGACGGTCACGATCTAACCTAGATTCAATCTGGACCGTCCGTTCCTAATCTAATCAAAAACGGCGTCGCTTTTGGTTATTTCTATTTTCTATCTAATAACCTAATATCCTAAAATACGAAAATACAGATCCGACGGCCTAGAATTGAAATCAATTATTTATGGTGACCGTCCGATCATATCCGACTCGGCTCGTCCGCGCCAACAGCCGAGCTAAGTCGGCGACCACTTGGACCAACCCGAGCAAGACACGTGGACCTTTGACCATTTGACCGAGCCACGTCGGCTCGTCTCCTACCTCGCGATGACGCAAAATGGACGGTCAGGAGCTCTCCGACGAGATCCAACGGCGAGATCTCGCCGGAATGACTCTAAACCAGGACCGATCGACTCGTATCAACGTCCGTATTAACATATCCAAAAACTAAGCAATTCCATCCACGGAATCAACCTCAATCAAGCTTGTACAATATCAATTTCTCAGAACCTAATCTCATCACACAGAGCATAACTACCTAATTCAAGCTTCAGGATCATTCAAGGTGAGTTCAAGATGCTTACCTCGGGTTCGGATCGAACCCGCAGCCAGCTGGATTCGCCCGGCGAAGTCCGACCAGGCCGCGATGAGTAGGAGGTTTGACTCGAGGTTTTTGAGAGGAATCGATGCAAAACGAAGGTGCGATGGTGGTCAGAGAAGTTCAAGAATGAAAACGCACACGTTAATTTCAATGATCGTGCAGGTGTGAGTGTGATGCCATGATCGTGCGGGAGAGAGCTTCGAAGTTGGACTTACCGATTTAGGAGCTCGCGGGTTAATCGAGCCGGCGCGATCGAATCCTAGAAGTTCGAGGAAGCTTCCGGCGGTGGTCCGATGACCTGATTTGGCCAGGAATGGCGGCGGCGAAGATTTCACAGCCTTGGTCCAAAGCTCCGGCGAAACCGTCGCTCAGAGCCTCTCTCTCTATCTCTCCCTCTTTCTCTCTCTATTCTGTTGGTTGCGCGAGCCAAATGAGCCTCCCCGGTTTCTAGAATCCTCTTGACTATTTATACCCAGAATTTTTTTAAAAAATGCGTGCGCGGGTGAAGCTTGGCCGATCACCTCACGTGCCAATCACGCGGGTTTAGGCTCGCCGGACGGTGACGGAATCATTAGGATTCCGTCCAACGACCGTTAAACGTCCGTCGAGCCTTAAGCGAGCACAAATTGCGTCCTGGGTTGGAAATATTGACTTTTGTGTCAACGAGAGTTTGATCGGCTCGCCGGAGCTCGTCCGGCGGCCATTATCCTCGAAACCGGACTTAATCAACGCATGATCACCTCGGGTATAAAACGCCCAAGTCAATTAGTCCGATTATCGTCGATTGCCCAGTCAATTTCCTCTTCAAAATTTGCCCAAACACTGTTCATTCGCGCAAGTATTCTGTGAGGAAGATGACACTGTTCCATACGGGTTCGACCGGTCCGACCGGCGGATCGACCGGTCCGAACCGGTTCGGACGTGTAATTTTTGAAATTAACCCAAATTTACTGGAAATTTTTGCAATTAAATTTCAAAATTGAACTTAGGGACCTGAATTCTATCTAGAAATGCAATTTTGCCCAAAATCTTTGATCAATTCATGCAAAAACCCCAAAATTTTCTAATTGCCCAAATTGGGGAAATGTTTAATTGAGTGTCAATTCGACCAAATTGGATCATGAAACCTGTTCCAATCGATTTGAAATGCATGAAAACATAGGGGGACAGTCCAATTTCACTATGATAGTCCCTCAATTAAAAGTAATTTCAAAAATTGGCCAATTGAGGGACTAAATTGCAAATAATTTGGGGATTCTTGTCTAATTAGTGCAATTCGTGCAATTGAGGGTGCAATTGATCAAATTGAAGTTCAAAGGGACTGCAATTGAATGTCTAGACAACAAATGTGCAAAAATTGCAAATAAAAAGACCCAATTGGTATTTTTTATGGAAATTCAACCCTAGGCGTTGTGAAGGAACACCTAAAATTGAACTTAATTTTCAATTTTTATTGAGGTCAATATTAAAACGGAATTAAATGAAAAATATTGAACATTTTTGTGTATTTTTGTGACCTCGAAAAGTATTTTTTATGAATTTTGAAGTATTTTCCTATTTTCCGAAAATATTAAAAAATGTGAAAAATATGAAAAATTATTTTTTGTTCCAAATTGGTTCCTTAAGCTTGGCCAAGGCTTCCAATGTTGATTTTTTTAATTTTTTTGATTTTTTTTTGTGAATTTTTGGGAAATTTTAGAAAATAAAACTAAAGGAAAGATGACTAAAAATTCGGGTGTCAACACTCATTCCGCTCGCCTAGTACCAGAATAGAGAGAGAAAGCGAGAGAGGAACTCCCGCACGAAGCTCGAGCTCGTGTTGCGCACGAAGGTTCCGCAACTTCATTCCGCGAATCCGAGGCTAAGTCGGAACATCGGACCACCACAGGAAGCTCGCCGGAGCCACCAGGAAGCGATCGCACCGACCGGATCGGCTCAAGACCTCCAAAATCGGTGAGTGAACCTCCTAAGCTTCGTTCCGAGCATTCATGGCGTCGCGAGTTCATGAACACGATTGATGCAATTAGTGTGTGCGTTTTGATCTTTGAATGTCGCCGATCCTCCTCGCACCTTTGTTTTGCTTTGATTTTGCACAAAAACCTGCCAATCGAGTCCGTGAAACCAACCTCCATGGCCGTCTCATGTCGAAGCTCGTCTAGGTGATCCTAGACCAAACCAGGTCAATCTGACCTGCGGGTAAGGTTTTTGAATCTCCTTAGAGTGAATCCTGTGATCGAATCGAGTTATTGTGCTTTATATCTAGTGATTGGATTCTGCGATTTCGATTCTATGCGTGGTGTGTATCTAGCAATTTAGCCAATGAAATTGTGTAATATTTGGATATGATAATCTGGATGTTCCTCCGAATCGATTCGCGTTGGTTTGAAGTCGTTCCGGCGAGATCTCACCGTTGGATCTCGCGCGGAGCAACCCCGGCCGTCTGTCGCGTCGTCTGGCGCGAGGTTGAAGATGATGACGTGGCCCGAGTCAAAGAGTCAAAATATGACGTGTCGTCCCGGGATTGGACCATGTCATCACCGACTCGGCTCGGCCGTTGGCGCGGGCGAGCCGAGTCGGCCTTGATCCGACGGTTTAGGTTATTAGTTTAGTTTGATTTGTAGCCGTCGGATCTGCATTTTAATTTCGGATATTAGATATATTAGGTAAATAATCCAATAAACACTAAACGGTGCCGTTTTAGTTAGGACCTTGGCGACGTCGTTTAGGACAGATAGGGAGTGAACGGCTAGGATTACACCTAGGATTGATCGCAGCCGTTCAAGGTTTTAGATGATGCGTCGTCGTTTTTGTCTTTAGATAGGTTTGACGGTCCGTATTAAGTCTAGGAAAGATCGGGGCCGTCCGTTCTTTGCCTAATACGGCGTCGTTTGGATTAATAGGAATCGACGGCCGAGATGAAATCTGGATATCTAATCCGGGCCGTCCATTCAATGTCAATATGCGACGTCGTTTTGGTCGAGTCGAATCGACGGTTGAGATGGGTTCCAGATTCAATCTCAGCCATCCATTCCATTTTGATATTTTCGGATATTAGAAATTAGTTTAGAAAATAAAAATAAATAAATAAATATATACATATACGGTGCCTTTTTGGAGGTCGAGCAGGTCGATGGGCGGTCGGACCGGGTTGACCCGGTCCGGTATATTAATAAAAAAATAAAAAATAATAATAAAAAGGAATTTCCAAAAATCCAAAAAAATTGCAAAAATACATAGAAAATTCACAAAAATTCCCAGATTTTCACAAAAAATTTCTAAAAATTCCTAGATCGATTCGGGACTCATAAAGTCTGGATCGAGAATTTTGAGATTTCGAGGGTCGATCCATTTCGATCCGGAAAATTCCCGATCTTTCAAAAAATAAATAAAAAAATTCAAAAAATTACAAAAATTAGAAAAATTCCATAAAATCACAAAAAATGGGAATGACCACATTCAACTGGCCCGACCCTGATTTTGTGATTTTCGGGTCCCGAACCCTAAAAATGACCATTCTACCCCTCCGGGCCTTCCGTCCCAAATTTTCACCAAATCACCCCGAAACCCGAATTTGATTTTTGTGTGGGCCGATAGGGCCATTTTAGACATGTCAAACCTTGATTGTTTGATTTGATTGCTTGTGTTGATTTTGATTGCACATTAAATTTTTTCTGATTGTGGATGTTAGGATAGAAAATCCCTATCTGCATGAATACTTAGAATTGTTAGGACCTACCTCACCCAATATCGCGTCCGCATGAATTCTTAGGTTAGAAATACACTCGACATCGGTAACCGAAAGGGCGTCAATATGAATCTTGGCGTAATCAAGTCCCCGGACCCAAAATCTCTAGTTTTCGCAAAATCGAACGGTTTCTCCCGACCGCTCGGTAAGGTTTTCCAATCGTACCTTCCAATAAATCGATCGGTGGCGACTCCAAATTACATGTACACATTGCACATGCCACCCGACCACACTAAGGTCGATATCGTTATTTGATAAATTTTACCCGACATCGCGATTCGAGTAATGGGTCTTCGGAGAGATCCATGATCCCTAAAAAATTACCCCGCCGACAACCGGGGTTACAATAAAAAGGAGGGATCGGCTCGTTAGCCCCGTCCGCCGGAAGCGAAGGGTCGCGACAGATCGGCGACTCCATTGGGGAATATTAAGAGGACTTAAGCCGATAAAAATGTTGATTGCTTTCTAACCACGTTTTCGGCAGATGCTCTTGAAGGTGAGGTACGTCTACTAACAAAAAGTGTTAAATGTTGATGCGGATGGGAGTTATAAGGGGTGACGTCTGTGCTAACCCTTTTGATGCGGATATAGAGTTTTGGGTTGTTTGTTTATTTATGCAAATATTGAAGCGGTGTTTTGAATATAAATTGTTGTGCATGTCTTGAATATTCCGAGGATCACGACACCGCACACACAAGCGCCTAAACCCGAGCCGCGAATCACCCCATAGGTCGCCATAGATAGGGATCGGTATGCAAAGCTCTTGTGTTTGATTGCACTTGGGCTGACCATATTTGATCTCGCTCGCTATGCAAGATTGATGGTCCTACCCACTTGTTGTTTGATTGCGCTTGTGAGCGGCCCATCGATTTGTATAGCGGGAGCCATTTTAGGTCCATACCCGAGCCTTTTTGATTTCTTTAGAGTTGAACCTCACTTGTCTCATGCGCATGTGAAACGGATGGTTGGTATATCTAAAACCAAAAACCAAAAAAGAGTAACATCGGTTGGTAAGGCTTTCTACCCTTTTTATTTTGAACTTATAAATTTAAATTTTGCATACCATGCATTTTCACGACATATCATCACAATTTGTAAGATCGTTTAAGTGATCGGGGTTGAAGGTCAAATTTTCCTTTTTAGGATAGATGGCGCCCCGAGGTCATATTGATGTACCCGACGTATTCACATGGGAGCGGAGGACTATTCGACGTGAAGACCGTGTACCCGCTACTTTTCCAGTCTTTGGATTTGTCAACGGACGGGAGCTCAATGGACGGAACCGCATTCGTAGCAAGAGTTGCGATTATACCCGTTGTGGATGCCATTTGGAGATCAAGCATGAAAAGGAGAGAATTTGGGAGTTGTATATGAAATTGGCGAGTGTCGCGACCCTCCTCGTCGTTCGATAAAATCCCAGCGGTGGTGTGGTAGGGTTAACGAGCCGATCCCTTTTTATATCTATTTTTTATTATGTGTGGGATCGCGGGCCCCTCCCAAGACCCATTACTCGAATCGCGATGTCGGGTAAAATTTATAAAATATCGAAATTGACCTTGTGTGGTTGAGTGGCATGTGCGAGGTGTACATGCAATTTGGAGTCGCCACCGATCGATTTATTTGAAGGTACGACCGGAAAACCTTACCGAGCGATCGGGAGAAACCGTTCGGTTCCGCGAAAACCCGAGATTTTTGGGTCCGGGGACTTGGTTACGCCAAAATTCATATTGACGCCCTTTCCGTTACCGATGTCGAGTGTTTTTCTAACCTAAGAATTCATGCGGATGCGATATCGGATGAGGTAGGTCCTAACAATTCTAAGTATTCATGCGGATGGGGATTTTACTATTCCTATCAATCACAATCAGAAAAATTAAAATGCGCAATCAATATAATTTCAAACAGTCAAATCAATCAATCAAGGCTCTATATACCTGAAGATGGCCCTATCGGCCCACACAAAAATCAAATTTGGGTTTTGGGGTGATTTGGCCAAAATTTGGGGCGGAAGGCCCAGAAGGGTAGAATGGTCATTTTTTGAGGTTCGGGACCCGAAAATCACAAAATCGAGGTCGGGCCAGTTGAATGTGGCCATTTCCCATTTTTTGTGATTTTATGGAATTTTTCTAATTTTTTGAATTTTTTATTTATTTTCTAAAAATATTGGGAATTTTTCGGATCGACACGGATCGACCCTCGAAGCCTCAAAATTATCGATCCAGACTTTATGAGTCCCGAATCGATCTACAAATTTTTAGAAATTTTTTGTGAAAATCTGGGAATTTTTATTAATTTTCTAATTATTTTTGCAATTTTTTTGGATTTTTGGAAATTTCTTTTTATTTTTTATTATTTTTTATTATTAAACCGGACCGGGTGAACCCGGTCAACGACCGGTCAACCCGGTCCAACCGCCTGCAGACTCACTCTAGCCCTATACGACGCCGTATACGTATTTATCTATTTATTTTTGATTTTTCTAAAACATATTCTAATATTCTGAATATACAAAAAAGAAACGAACGGCTAAGATCAATCCCAGAATCAATCTCAGCCGTCGATCTTCGCCCAAGTGAAACGACGCCGTGTCAGCCCGCTTATCTTAAACGACACCGCATCTTGCATTAAAAGGGACGGCCGCGATCAAACTTGGGATCTAATCTGGACCGTCGATCTATCTAACTATAAAACGACACCGCATCCACTTATAACAATGAACGACTGCGATTGGTCCTAAGCCTAATCCGGATCGTCCGTCCTTCTCGACCACAAAACGACGACGCATCCATTCTAAGCACAAAACGACGTCGCCCCAATTAAGATCTTGGACGGTCGGGATCTAATCTAGACTCGATCTCGACCGTCTATTCTACCAAATACAAAAACGACGTCGCCCGAGTACCACCTAAACGGCACCGTTTTGTATTTTTTATTTCTATCTAATATACTAAATAATAAAAAAAAAAAATAGAAAATCAGATCCGACGGCCCTAAATCAAATCTACCTAATTACCGTGGCCGTCGGATCTGAGCTGACTCGGCTCGTCCGCGCCAACGGCCGAGCCGAGTCGGCGACGAGCCGGACCAACCAACGCTTGACACGTCGGACCGCTGACCGAGTTGACCGCCACGTAGACTTCGTCTTCTCCACTGCGACGACAGAATGGACGGCCAGAGTTGCTCCGGCGAGATCCAACGGCGAGATCTCGCCAGAATAACTCGAGACCAACGCCGATCGACTCGTCTATTCATCCGGATCAACATATCTAAGAATCAGATAATTTCATCCACAAAATCACCAATAATCGAACTCGCACAGAGCTTAACTATGAACAATCAATCAAGCAACAAAGAGCATATCAATCCAATTCCTCTACACAGAAGCATCCCGAGGTGTTGAGAAGACTTACCTCCAGCTCGGATCGAGCTCGCAGGTGGGCCAGCGAGGTCCGGCCGGTGTTTGGCCGGGCCCGAGTTGTGATGGAGGTTCGACTCGGGCAATTAGGGAGGAATCGATGCAAAAACGTAGTGCGATCGTGATTAGTGATGTTCAAAGAGTAAAACGCCTACATTAATTTCACTAATTGTGCACGGAATAGAAGGATGCCATGATCGCACGGAGAGATTATCGCGAAGTGGACTCACCGTTTCTGGAGATCTCGGGTTGCTTGGCTCAAGACGATCGCTTTACGGAAGTCTAAGGAAGCTTCCGGCGGTGGTCCGGTACTCCGATTTGGTCTGTGGTGGCCGGACGAGCGTTCCATAGTCAAGCTCCGACGAGGCTGCGTTGAAGCTCGCGAGAGCGTCTTTCTCTCTCTTCTCTCTATTTCTCTCTCTATTCTGTTGTGTGAATGAGCGAATGAGCCACCCCTTTCGTTCTAGAATCCTCTCAACCCTTTTATACTCATTTTCAAAAATCGCGCGCGCACGGGCTTGAGTCGGCCGAGGCTCTCACGTGCTAATCACGTGGTTTATGGCTCGGCGGACGGTGATGGAATCATTAGGATTCCGTCCCAGTCCGTTAAGCCTTCGTTGAACCCAAAACGAGCGCCAATCGAACTCTGAATGCATTATGTTGACTTTTTGGGCGCCGAGGCTTTGACCGGCAATGTCGCCGTTCTCCGGCGACGATCACCTGTGCCGTCGACGACAATCGACTCTCCTCGACCCGAGAAACAAAAGCCCCAAAACAATTAGTTCGATTATGGTTGAATTGAACCCCAATTTGGCTATTGAAACTCGGCCTTCAAAGCTGCAAATCGCGCGGATGAGAGGTTGAAGACGACACTGTTTGGACCGATTCGACCGGCGGTCAGACCGGTCCGAACCGGTTCAGACAGTGTTTTATGCACAATTTTTGAAATTAATCAAAAACGGTAAAGAATTTTTGAAATTAATCTTCAAAATTGGACTTAGGGGCTTGTATATTATCTAGAAATGCAATTTTGCCCAAAATTTTCTATCAATTTGCACAAAACCCCCAAATTTTTCTATTTGCCCAAATTGGGGAAAAATTCAATTGGACGTCAATTTGGTAAAATTGGACTACGAGACCCACGCCAATCGATTCAGAATGTTCAAAAACCTTAGGGGTAGCTCAATTGTGTATAAAAAGTTCCTCAATTGGAAGTAATTTCAAACATTGCAAATTGAGGGACTAAATTGCAAATAATTTGGGGATTCTTGTCTAATTTGTGCAATTCGCGCAATTGTAGGTGCAATGGATCAAATTGAAGTACAAAGGGATTGCAATTGAATGTCTAGACTCTAAATGTACAAAAATTGCAAATGAAAAGACTCAATTGGTATTTTTTATGCAAATTCAACCTTAGGCATTATGAAGGAACACCTAAAATTGAACTCAATTTCAATTTTTCTTGAGGTCAATATGAAAAGGGAATTAAAAGAAAAATATTGGGCATTTGTGTGTATTTTTGTGACCTCGAAAGCTATTTTTTTATGATTTTTCAAAGATTTTTCTATTTTCGGAAAATATTAAAAAAATGTGAAAAATATGAAAAAAATTTTTTGTTCCAAATTGGTTCCTTATGCTTGGCCAAGGCTTCCAATGTTGATTTTTAATTTTTTGATTTTTTTGTGAATTTTTGGGAATTTTGGAAAATAAAACTAAATGAAAACCGATTAAAAATTCGGGTGTCAACAATTGCCCCTCTTTGAAAGTTATCTAGATTAGAGGTTGCTTTCAAAGACAAGGTGACACCTGGATCCTTAATCGACTCTGCTGGGGAAAAATCTAAAGAAAATAAGTCTTGACATTCGATTGTTTTACCTTTGCTGTTAAAGTTCTAACTCCGTGGGGAATTGTTTCAGTTCATGCTCATTTTATGTGAAAGAGAAATGAGAAGAGAGAGAGGCTTACCCGTAGCTCACCCGTGTGTAATCCGAGATTTGTTGATCCGAGGTAGAAAGATTCGGTGTATGAAATTACCTTCGAATGAATGGCGAGATTTCGCGATGGTCGGCGTCCATCCGGTGTCTAGCGGTGGTTTGAAAACTTAGAAGGGAGGTTCACTCTTGTAACAAAGGGATTTCACCTATTCAAAATGGTTTGACTATCCACCGGGTATTCATCATTTCAAAGGGGCAGATCGGCTTTCATCTAGGAAGCTACTCACCGTCTGAAATGGAGGTTCACCCTTGTAACAAAGGGGTTTCACCTATTTAAAAGAGATTGGCTATCCTCTATGCGGGGACTCATCATCTAAGACGCAGATCGGCTTTCATCTAGGAAGCTACTCACCGTTCGGAAGGGAGGTTCACCCTTGTAACAAAGGGGTTTCACCTATTTAAAAGAGATTGGCTATCCTCCATGCGGGGACTCACCATCTAAAATGCAGATCGACTTTCATCTAGGAAGCTACTCACCGTCCGAGTGGGTGCTATCTGAGGACCTAGGTCGACTAGTGTACCTACAGAAGCTCAAACCCTATTTCAAATTTTCTAAAAAAGCGGATCGGCTTTCGTCTATGCAACTACTCACCGTCCGAGAGGGTGCCATCTAAGGACCTAGGTTAACTAGTGTACCTACGGAAGCTCAAACCCTATTTCAAATTTTCTAAAAAGCAGATCGGCTTTCGTCTATGGAGCTACTCACCGTCCGAGAGGGTGCCATCTGAGGACCTAGGTTAACTAGTGTACCTACAGAAGCTCAAACCCTATTTCAAATTTTCTAAAAAGCAGATCGGTTTTCGTCTATGCAGCTACTCACCGTCTGGAAGGGAGGTTCACCCTTGTAACAAAGGGGTTTCACCTATTTGAAAAGAGATTGGCTATCCTCCATGCGGAGATTCACCATCTAAAATGCAGATCGGCTTTCGTCTATGCAGCTACTCACCGTCTGAAAGGGGAGGTTCACCCTTGTAACAAAGGGGTTTCACCTATTTAAAAGAGATTGGCTATCCTCCATGCGGGGACTCACCATCTAAAACGCAGATCGGCTTTCATCTATGCAGCTACTCACCGTCCGGGAGGGTGCCATCTGAGGAGCTAGGTTGACTAGTGTACCTACGGAGCTCAAACCCTATTTCAAATTTTCTAAAAAGCAGATCGGCTTTCGTCTATGCAGCTACTCACCGTCCGAGAGGGTGCCATCTGAGGACCTAGGTTGACTAGTGTACCTACAGAGCTCAAACCTTATTTCAAATTTTCTAAAAAGCAGATCGGCTTTCGTCTATGCGGCTACTCACCGTCCGAGAGGGTGCCATCTGAGGACCTAGGTTGACTAGTGCACCTACATAGCTCAAACCCTATTTCAAATTTTCTAAAAAGCAGATCGGCTTTCGTCTATGCAGCTACTCACCGTCCGAGAGGGTGCCATCTTAGGACCTAGGTTGACTAGTGTACCTACAGAGCTCAAACCCTATTTCAAAATTTTCTAAAAAGCAGATCGGCTTTCGTCTATGCGGCTACTCACCGTCCGAGAGGGTGCTATCTGAGGACCTAGGTTGACTAGTGTACCTACGGAGCTCAAACCCTATTTCAAATTTTCTAAAAAGCAGATCGGCTTTCGTCTATGCGGCTACTCACCGTCCGAGAAGGTGCCATCTGAGGACCTAGGTTGACTAGTGTACCTACGGAGCTCAAACCCTATTTCAAATTTTCTAAAAAGCAGATCGGCTTTCGTCTATGCAGCTACTCACCGTCCGAGAGGGTGCCATCTGAGGACCTAGGTTGACTAGTGTACCTACAGTAGCTCAAACCCTATTTCAAATTTTCAAAGTTGAGGATCCGAGGACCCGGGGATGCCAAAAGACCTGCAGAGAATCCAAGTTAATCAAATTTTAAAATGCAACTTTTCCGAGGATTTGGGATCACCAGGGAACCCGCAGAAAGTTCAAGTTAACCAAATCTTTGAAATGTAACTTTTCCGAGGATTTGGGGTCACCAGGGAACCTGCAGAAAGTTTAATCAAATATCATTAGAATGACAATTCTAAGTCTTGGGGAGAAACTTAAGAATTCTTAGCCAAATTTTCAAAGTGTATTTGCGAGAGAAATGTGTCCAATCACAAGTTCAAGTTTCACTGAGGGTGAATTTTGAATGACACATCCCGAGTGTTCTACAAAAAGGTTGTCTTAAATGTTTTTCAAAAGGTTTTCCTTCATCAAAGAGGGCTTCTCACCATTTGGGAAGGCTTTTCTTGAAATTCAAATCCGCTCAGAGGAAACCTAACCTTGAGGTTTCGGGATCATTCGAGATGCATACAATCCGACTAATCAGAGAAGGCATTTTAAAAGGGACCGTAATTCAGGCCAGGTCAAAGGCTTATCAAAGGATATTCAATTTAAGGTTTAGAAATGAATTTTGATCAACAATAGCTTCTTCGGGTCTACAAGTCAAGAACCCCGAAGTCATAATAAGACAGGATTGTACTTACCTCTTTAAGCGGTAGCTTCCTGTATGATTTCTTGCATCGACCTGAAACAACTCTTAGATCAGAAAAGTTTTGGTGATAGGTTGTATCTTGGCTCAAGGTGGGCTCTTTAAGAATGACCATATTTTCAAAAGAGGGGTGAACTTTTGGTGATCACCTTGACATTTTTCCAGCATTCATTTGCCTTTTGCAGAAGATTCATGATCATTCTTTTTCCAATTGATTTTGAGGATTTCCCTCTTTTCATCTTGATGATTTTTCTTCAGGATTTGCCCCTTTTCGGGGTGCTCTTTTCATGGGCTTCGGCCTTGCTTTTACCAGGCGCTTTGCTTTTTCTAACCCTTTCATTCTTCACCATTTTTTTGCATTGACTGGCTCTTTTGGAGACCAGTATCAAAATTCTTCCGATCATGCTTTTTGACTCATTGCTGGTAATTCCTATGTTTGCCCCAGTGTGGGGAGGTGATCATCAACAAGGGTTTAGAAATGAATATTCAAAGGCTCAAATTTGCTTTTTCAAAGGGTAAGTGTTTGGGGATATAGAAATGAAATGCTTTTCTTCACTTTGAGGTGTTCCAAGTCTCTGCCAGAAATCACCTGAAGCTATCACAAAAAGATTGATGCAGGTTAGCACAATAAAGTCTTACCTAATCTTTTCTCCAAAGAATCATCTAATGAACCTCCAAATATGCCCCAGTGTGGGGTGGTTCTTGACAGGGTTATATTCAGAAAATTCTCCCTTTTGGCTCAGATTGGTTGTCAAAGGGATATAAATGTGTATGGATAATTTTGAAATGGAAATGCCTTTCATCATTTCAATCTATGTAATCACCGCGAATGATCTCTACGTCCCAAAATTAAGCTCTTTCGCTCTATCACTCTCACTCATCGCTCAAGTGTATCAGAGACGTGTTTGAGGATAATGCTTGCCTCTTTTCATCTGAAGGATCATTCTTTTGAAAAACTTTCAAAGCATGCCCTTTTATAGAAACTCAAGGCGTTTTCATCAAAATTCATCGTTTGCAAAATGTTCTCATCAAAAGATATGTTCAGAAGATGTTTTTGAAACTTGTAATGAATGTCTCTTTGAAAGGGCCTTGTGGCTCTATGAATCCAAGTTTTTCAATTTCAAGCACGACGGTATATGAAAATTCTTTGTAAAGGAAGAGAACCTCAAACCTGTCTTCTTCAAATATTGGCTTCTGTCCCCTGTAAAAAACAAAAGGAAACAATCAGTTCAAAATATTCAAAATTTTAAATCCCGAAGTGATTTCTTCTTGTCCCCTTCGGCTGTCGATTCCCGTCTCCTGTAAAAAAAACAAAAAGGAAACAATCAGTTCAAAGATATTTAAATTTTCAAATTCCGAAGTGATTTCTTCTTATCTCCTTCGGATGTTGATTCCCGTCTCCTGTAAAAATAAAAGGGAACAATCAGTTCAAAATATACAAAATCTGTAATCCAAAATAACAGATAACTTCCCCGTTTTGATCAATTGCTCTGCAAAGTTCTTCATGATTCCCAGTCCACCTACAAAATACAAATGTATGCAAATGCATGTATGCAAATGCCATGCGAATGCAAAATATTTATGTGACTCAGATCTGCTCGTCAATCGCTCTAAAGCTCAATTTATTTCAAGGAAAATATCTCTTCACGGCATCCGAATTCACTGGACTTGCCAACTCTTCTCCATCCATGTTTACAAGTATAAGAGCTCCTCCGGATAAGACCTTCTGAATCACGTAAGGGCCTTCATAATTTGGCATGAATTTGCCTCCTGGATGTTGGGCATTTGGGAGCATCTTCTTCACAATCAGCATCCCTGCTTCAAAATTTCTAGACTTGACCTTCTTGTTAAAAGCTCTGGCCACCTTCTTCCGATAACTTTGACCATGACATATAGCCCTTAATCGCCTTTCATCAATCAAATTCAATTGTTCATGTCTCTGCCGATTCCACTCCTCTTCCGTGAGCTCAACTTGAGACAATATCCTTAAAGAGGGGATTTCCACCTCCACTGGTAGGACTGCTTCCATACCGTATACCAAAGAGTAGGGAGTTGCCCCAGTTGAAGTACGTATCGAAGTTCGATGTCACGCCCCGTGTCCTCCAAGCGCGCCAACATCCCTCGTTGTCGAAGAAATCTCGCAACTCACCAGGATCGCAAACGGACGTAAGACACGCGAGATGCAAATGCAAGCGGAAGCAATGAAAACAAAACCCGACAATGAATATAGAATGACCTTAGAACATAACACCAAAATACATATAACATAGCCCGATAAGTTCAAGGTTCATACAGACCGCCAGAAATAAAATGACTACGACTCAAGGATACGGCACGGGGACACAAAAGGAAACTCCCTAAACATAACCACTCGTCGACACACGAGGGTCCAAAAGTAGGGATAAGGACCTCTACACACCTAAGGGTCAGGCGTCATCATCAGAAGTAAACTCGGCAGGGGGAGCGTACTCCGGGGAGAAACTCGTCACGATGGCTCCACTAAACGCCCGCTTAGGCTCCTCCCATGGCTCCTCCTCCGGCACATCTTCCAGGTCCTCCTCTAGATCAGACGCCTCCTCGGGTATCAGCTCTTCTTCTGGTTCGGACTCCTCTTCGGGTTCCTCCATCTCCCGGTCATGTGCTGGATCCACGACATGAACTACGTTCGGGACAGGCTCGGGGATCGGTCCAACTACAGGTCCAAGGACAGGGAGTCTCGAAGGTGAAGCTATCGGGAGTCTAGGTCCGGCGGCATCCAAGACGTGCTCGGGAATCACCTCCTCCCTCAAAGGTCCAGATAAATAGTCCCCATCCTTATAAGTCCAAGAGAGGAAGGAATAAGGGGTCAAGTATCCTATCGCGTCGTCGATCCACAAGGTGCTAACCCTCCGATAATACGTCTGATCTGGTCCCACTCTATACTCGGTAATCACGGGCTCAAACCGAGTCGGTAGTCCAAAAAGTAGCGGCATCGCGGTGATCGTGGGTGAGGGTCTGAAAATGTTGGTCCCACAGAGGGGTGAGATCGACATCTCAGTAAGCGAAGCCTAACCTATCCTAAGGTCCTAGTACCTCCA
Source organism: Rhodamnia argentea (assembly GCF_020921035.1). Taxonomy (NCBI): domain Eukaryota; kingdom Viridiplantae; phylum Streptophyta; class Magnoliopsida; order Myrtales; family Myrtaceae; genus Rhodamnia; species Rhodamnia argentea. Next base: position 32,265,375 of record NC_063153.1, on the reverse strand, counting down.
GACAAAACTCGGTATGCAAACAATCCAATCCAAACAGCAGACAGTGGTCAATTCAAAGTGCACGAATAAAGCAATCATGTACGTAACCACCCGTAACATGCCAAATCACACAAGTCGATCCTCGCCATAGGGCTCACATACCACCTCCATAATTTAGTATCATAATCTCATATATCAAGTACAAGCCTCGGACTCTTAGGAACACGGCATTGTACGTATAAATACAGATATTTTTGTGTGCACACTGGGGTCTCGGACACTTAGGAATACGCCCCATGGGGTCTCGGACACTTAGGAATACGCCCCATTTATTTAACGGTCTCGGACACTTAGGAACACGACCGGATTAAGTCTCGGACAATTGGGCGAACACGGCATACTATACGGCCTCGGACGCCTCAATTGAACACGACTTTATAATCTCATGTATAGGTCATACACAAAGGGCCTCATGCCCTAACATCACAATATTGCAATTCCACAATTACTTGGGCTATTTAGCATGTCAATACCATCACGAGCTCGAATCGGGCCAATTGCCACATATCGCCTCACAAGGCCAATCATGCAATTACAAGGGGTCTCACACTAGCCAAGACATCACAATATCACATAAAATGCATTTAAAGCACCCCCAATTCAGAATTACTACTTTTGATACCAACGGTCCCAATCGAGCGAATTCCACGTTTTCTCTTACAAAGCCACACACTTAATCCCAAGAGGCTTCACACATGCCAAGGCATGTAAAAGTCATTCTAAAACACCTTTCAAGTGTCCCACATCAGAATTACAACATTTAGCACCCACTAACCATTTTAGTGCACAATTGCTCCAATTGAGTTATTTTAGGTCCCGATCGCCCCCAACCATGGTCTACTCTTAAACCACGTGCTATCCACACATCAAGTCATTCATGTCCACCCATATGATCACATAAACATCCTAGGACCAGCATTGATACCAATTGCACAGAAATTTCCAGATTGGTCCTCTCTAGCATTTCTCACTATCCCAAGCATTTAGCACACCATCTAGCCAAACCCAAGTGTCTCTTAGTAACCTAGGGCTCTAGGAAGGGTTAGGAAACACTTACCCTTGCTTTTTGATGAAGAACAACCCGGCGAAAGCGTTTCCTTCGCGCACGATCAGATTCGACCTTGAAGTTGGATGAGCAAAACCGGCGGTGAAACCCTAGGGTTTGTTCGGCGCCGAGAGAGAGAAAACGGACGGCACGGCGGCGGCAACAACTCACAGCCAAGAAAGGAAGATGAAGTGGCGGTGGCGTGGTGGAGCTCCTCCTTGGACCGGCGGTGTGAGGAGGCCGAAGGGGTGCTCGGCCAAGAGAGGAAAAGAGAGAGTTCTTGGGAGAGTGTTGAGCTCAAAATGAAGAAATGAGGGAGTGAGAGAGAGGATGAGTGATCAGCCAAGAGTAAGAGAGGGAGAGGGTGAGTTTGAGTGATTGAGTGAGTGACTTGATGGGTGGGAGATAGTAGGGTTAGTGTAGGACATGAATAGTAGAGTAGGTGGTGGGGTTTTTGGGGTTTGACTTGCATGGGGACTTGATCCCTTCAAGTGTCATGTCTCTCCAATATCCACATGGGGATTTAGGGGCTGATGGGTACGGTACAAGGGTTGACCGAAATTCCTTCGCGGTCGCTCAAGGGCTGAACGAAACTCGGGACCGGAATAGATTTTTTTGTTCCGCAAATCCGATCCTCATTTTTCCAACTTATATGGCTTCCAAATATCCTTAATAACATTTGCAAGGCGACATCCAAGTTTATTTGTATTGGAATTCTCGAATACCCGGCCGCCAATTTCGAAGTCCGCTTCGCGCTCAAAATCAGCCGATCGCATTTTCAGTGCACCTCGAACCGACGGGCGGCTTTCAGGAGCTACGCGTATCGACCCGTGATTTTAGTTACCACGTTTTAAGAATTCGGACCACGGCGACCCTGGTTGTCATGTAATCGCGAGGGAAACGGTCGGTCTTGACGGGACGCGATTGTCGGGGAATCGTTCGGGGTTATTCGCAAATCATGCTATGGCGTAGCGGTATCACCCGCGAACCAATTGCACGACGCTAGCAAATAGTTCCGACGTCAACCCTGGATCGGCCCGCAATGACCCAGAATGTACCCTCGGCGACTCTTATGGTCGGGATACCGGTCCGCGGTCGAGTCCTTTATGGTCTGCGCACTATCCTATTTAGCCATTCCCCTTTGGTCAGTTATCTCAAGAGTGATCAATTCCGAGTGAGGTTACTGGAATACATTGATACTCATTTCATTCATAACTTCGAAATGGGGTCGGAATTCAGAATGTCACAATTCTTCCCCCCTTACAAAAATTTCGTCCTCGAAATTTACAAGACTTAGCTACTAAAACAGGTGGGGGTATTTACGCCTCATAGCTTCCTCGCTCTCCCAGGTGGCTCCTTCCGTTCCGTGGTGCTCCCAGATTACTTTTACCAACGGAATTGTCTTGTTTCTCAGGACTTGTTCCTTCCTGTCCTCGATCCTAACCGGTCTTTCCACGTATGTTACTCGATCATCCACTTCGATAGCTTCATAATCCAAGACATGGGTCGGATCGGGCTCATACTTCCGTAGCATTGACACGTGAAAGACGTTGTGGACTTGCGACAGATTTGGCGGTAAGGCTAGTCGATAGGCCAGGGTTCCAATTCGCTCTAGTATCTCGAAAGGTCCCACGTATCTCGGACTTAGTTTCCCTTTCTTCCCAAATCGAGATAATCCTCGCATTGGCGATACCTTAAGGAACACATGATCTCCCACTTGGAATTCCAAAGGCTTACGTCGTCTGTCGGCCGTAGCTTTTCGGCGACTTTGGGCGGTCTTAAGTCTTTCTCTAATCACCTTCACTGCTTCAACCGATCTGTTCTACTAACTCCGGGCCTGTTATACTCCTCTCACCGACTTCGCCCCAAGAAATTGGCGTTCGGCACGCTCTGCCATACAAGGCTTCGAACGGTGCCATTCCGATACTCTGCTGATAGCTGTTGTTATAGGCGAACTCCACAAGGTGCAACTGCTCTTCCCAACCTCTTTTGAAGTCTATGACACACGCCCTTAACATATCTTCCAACGTCTGAATAGTTCTCTCGGACTGTCCATCCGTCTGAGGGTGGTAGGCGGATCTTGCTCGCAACTTTGTCCCCATCGCTTCCTGCAGGCTTTTCCAAAACGAAGCGGTAAACTTGGGATCTCTGTCTGACGTGATTGTCACCGGCACTCCATGTAGTCGAACGATCTGCCTCATGTACAGTTCGGCGTACCTGTCCATAGCGAAATCCTTTCGCACCGCGAGAAAATGTGCAGACTTGGTCAATCGATCCACGATCACCCATATGGAGTCATGTCCCCTTTGACTCCTTGGTAAGGCCATAACAAAATCCATCGTGATGTGCTCCCATTTCCACTCAGGGATTTCCAACGGTTGAAGTAGGCCTCCCGGTTTACAATGTTGTGCTTTCACTTGCTGGCACGTTAAGCATTTTGCCACGTGCTTGGCGACGTCCACTTTCATTCCATTCCACCAGTAGTGCTGACGGAGATTTTGGTACATCTTCGTACATCCAGGGTGGATACTATAGTTACTCCGATGTGCTTCTGATAGAATCCTTTCTCGGAGCTCTTCGTCATTGGGTACGTATAACCTCCCACGAAACTTCAGTATTCCATCCTCCGATACCTGAAACTCAGGTTTCCTTTTATTCGCCTCCATTTCCAGAATCTTTTGGAGGTCGGGGTCCGTCGACTGTAATGCCTTAATCCTATCCTGGATCTCGGGTTCAATCCTTAGTGTCGCCATCAAATTGGACAACCGACAGACTTCCAATTTGAACTCCGAATCCCTTATCCTTTCTAGCAGAGTCCACTCTTTCACTAGCATATGCGCCATACTTGACTTCCGACTTAGCGCATCCGCTACCTTATTTGCTTTCCCAGGGTGATACAGAATGTCACGGTCATAGTCCTTAAGCAACTCTATCCACCGACGTTGTCTCATATTCAACTCCTTTTGGGAAAACAAGTACTTTAGACTCTGATGATCCGTATAGATCTGAAACTTTTCTCCACACAGATAATGCCTCCAGATCTTCAAGGCGAAGACTATAGCAGCAAGCTCCAGATCGTGAGTCGGGTAATTCATCTCATGAGGTCTTAATTGACGCGATGCATAAGCCACAACTTTTCCATGTTGCATTAGCACACACCCCAATCCTTTCAAAGATGCGTCACTATAGATCTCGTAACCTCCCGGTCCGGAGGGAATAGTCAACACTGGTGCGGTGGTCAGCCTATGCTTCAGTTCTTGGAAACTTCTTTCGCACTTGTCGGTCCATTCAAACTTCGTTTCCTTCTTCGTCAATCTAGTTAATGGCATGGCTATTGAGGAGAACTTCTCCACAAACCTTCTATAGTAGCCTGCCAGTCCCAAGAAACTCCGCACTTCAGTCACCGTTGTCGGTCTAGGCCAACTCATCACCGCTTCGATTTTTGCAGGATCCATTGAGATTCCATCTCCAGATACTACATGTCCAAGGAACGCCACTCTATTCAACCAGAACTCACACTTACTAAACTTGGCGTAAAGTGAGTGTTCCCTTAATGTCTGCAAGACAATCCTCAAGTGTACTTCATGTTCGCCATTACTCATCGAGTAAATCAGAATGTCATCTATGAACACTATGACAAACTTATCCAAATACTCCTTGAACACACGATGCATCAAGTCCATAAATGCAGCTGGGGCATTGGTCAATCCAAATGGCATCACTGTAAACTCATAATGCCCATACCTTGTCCTAAAGGCAGTCTTAGGGACATCCTCCTTCTTAATCCTCAACTGGTGATATCCCGTCCTTAAGTCGATCTTGGAGAATACCGATGCACCTTGCAGTTGGTCGAACAAGTCATCTATCCTTGGCAATGGGTACTTGTTCTTAATGGTCGCCTGATTCAACTGCCTATAGTCGATGCACAAGCGCAACGACCCATCCTTTTTCCTCACAAACAAAACTGGTGCTCCCCAAGGTGAAGCACTTGGACGAATAAACCCTTTGTCCAATAGTTCTTGCATTTGCACCTTTAACTCCTTCAACTCAGATAGGGACATTCTATAGGGTGCCTTCGATATCGGTTCCGTCCCAGGGGCTAACTCAATAGAGAATTCTGTTTCTCTCTCGGGTGGCAATCCAGGTAAATCTTGAGGAAAGACATCGGGGTATTCACATACTACCGATATGTTTTCTAACTTAGGTTCTTCCACCGTCGGATCCAACACAACCGCTAAATAGGCCTCACATCCATCATCCATCAACTTAGTCACCTCCAATGACGAGATCAAAGGGATCGAGGTTCCTCCCCGGCTCCCGACAAAGTCAAATCTAGGGCGACCAACAGGAAAGAATTGAATCGCCCTGCTACCACAATCAACCACAGCCTTTAATTTGCCTAACCAATCCATCCCAACAATAACATCAAAGTCATACATGGGCAACACAGCAAGATCGATTAGTTCTTCACTATCGCCAATCACTATCTTACAGTTCTGACACCCTAAGGAAACCAACGCTTCATTCTTTAAGGGTGTAGCCACATGCAATACTACTTCCAACGGTTTTAACTCTATTCCAGCCAAATCAGCAAATTGAGCAGACACGAATGAATGCGAAGCTCCAGGGTCAAACAAAGCATAAGCAGCATGACCACAGAGAAGAACCGTACCTGTGACTACGCCGGGCGCATTCTCAGCATCCTTTCGCGCCACAGCATAGACTCTTCCTTGCGCCGGCGGTCGGTTCTGGCTCCCTTGTGGAGCAGCTCCAATCTGAGGCCCTCCCTGCGGCCTTACCATCTGTGGAAAATCTCCAGGAGCTTTCTCAATGCACTGCCTAACATGGTGGCCCATCTTGCCACATCTGAAACAGGCACCTCCCCGACCGGGGCAAGGTCCATTTCCATGTCGCCTTCCACAGAGACGACAGTTCCAATTGTTCGAGCGAGTCGGCTTCCCAATTCCTTTCTTCACTGGAGGAACAAATCGCCTGTTGTTCATCATTGGCCTCTTCCCAAAGTTACGATTGTCCCTCCGAGGGACGAACCGCGGTCCAGGGGCCATTTTCCTTCTTTCCCTCATGTCCCTTTCAATCAGTTGACCCCGCCTATATAGCTCCTCATAGTTCTGCAGGTCCAAAGCCACCAGTTGGCTACGGAGGTCAGGTTGTAGCCCATCTCTGAATCTTCTTGCCTTATCCAAAGGATTATCAACCATCCGCGGAGCATACTTAGACAGCCTTGCAAACTCCGCTTCATATTGCTCGACTGTCATGTTGCCTTGACGCAAGTTCTGAAATTCAACCAACTTCTGCTCCCGAGCAACTGCAGAGAAGAACTTCCCAATGAATGCCTCAGAGAATGCATTCCAATTAGGCACCACTCCTTCAGGGAAAACGGTCACTCTCGTAGCCCTCCACCAATCATGGGCAATCTCTTGGAGTTGGTACACCGCCAATGTCACTTTTTCAGCGTCAGAACATCCTAGAACCGTGAAGCATTTCTCAATCTCCTCAATCCAACGAGGAGCCATCTCCGGGTCTCCTTTCCCGTCAAACCTAGGTGGCTTCAGTTTCAGAAATTGCTCCACCATCTGACCCATGGCCCTATGAGGATTCTCTTGAGCAGGAGCATTACCACCTCCATTTCCCTGGCCATTGTTTCCATTATTCCCATTGTTCCCTAACGTCGCATTAATCACAGCAACGGCGGCCTCAGCAGCTTGAGCTATTATCGTGGCCCTATCCTCGGCTTGTTGTGCCACGAGGGCAGCTCTTTCCCGAGCCTGCCTACCCATCAGCTCTCCTATCTGCTCCAAGGTCCTAATCACACCGTCTAGCCTTGGATCTTCTACTGGTGGGGCCCTCGAGCTAGACGCTCCTCTAGTACCTCTATTGCGGTTGCTCATCTCAGCAAGGTTTCACTACACCTGATAACTACAATTTTTTTTTTTCCCAGGGATCGGGGCCTAAGCCAAACACTCACGTCTATCAACCATCAACTAACATTTCAAGATCCCTCACAATCATCAGGCAGACAAACCAGTAGGTACTCAATCAAGCATACCAGGCCAAGAAAGCAAATAACATAGCCATCAAATCATGGCATCTCAAGCAACCATGGCATCACAACAAAGATTCTCGATCGTACCTCTGGTCCAGCCGCATCTGCAGCTTAGTGAAAACATCACAAACAACCCCGCACTTCATAGAGCAATCACAGCTAATTCACACAATAGTCCGTAACAAGGACTTGATACTAGGCCAATCCACATGCGCCATTTCAAATGACATGCTTTCGCGCCTAAGACTCATAACCACCTAAGGTCATAACTAATGGTTGTTCCAAAGTCATTCCTCCTTATCACTCCAATACTCGATCGATGTGGATCGAGCTAGCCTCGCTCTGATACCACTTCAACGGGGATGTCACGCCCCGTGTCCTCCAAGCGCGCCAACATCCCTCGTTGTCGAAGAAATCTCGCAACTCACCAGGATCGCAAACGGACGTAAGACACGCGAGATGCAAATGCAAGCGGAAGCAATGAAAACAAAACCCGACAATGAATATAGAATGACCTTAGAACATAACACCAAAATACATATAACATAGCCCGATAAGTTCAAGGTTCATACAGACCGCCAGAAATAAAATGACTACGACTCAAGGATACGGCACGGGGACACAAAAGGAAACTCCCTAAACATAACCACTCGTCGACACACGAGGGTCCAAAAGTAGGGATAAGGACCTCTACACACCTAAGGGTCAGGCGTCATCATCAGAAGTAAACTCGGCAGGGGAGGCGTACTCCGGGGAGAAACTCGTCACGATGGCTCCACTAAACGCCCGCTTAGGCTCCTCCCATGGCTCCTCCTCTGGCACATCTTCCAGGTCCTCCTCTAGATCAGACGCCTCCTCGGGTATCAGCTCTTCTTCTGGTTCGGACTCCTCTTCGGGTTCCTCCATCTCCTGGTCATGTGCTGGATCCACGACATGAACTACGTTCGGGACAGGCTCGGGGATCGGTCCAACTACGAGTCCAAGGACAGGGAGTCTCGAAGGTGAAGCTATCGGGAGTCTAGGTCCGGCGGCATCCAAGACGTGCTCGGGAATCACCTCCTCCCTCAAAGGTCCAGATAAATAGTCCCCATCCTTATAAGTCCAAGAGAGGAAGGAATAAGGGGTCAAGTATCCTATCGCGTCGTCGATCCACAAGGTGCTAACCCTCCGATAATACGTCTGATCTGGTCCCACTCTATACTCGGTAATCACGGGCTCAAACCGAGTCGGTAGTCCAAAAAGTAGCGGCATCGCGGTGATCGGGGTTGAGGGTCTGAAAATGTTGGTCCCACGGAGGGGTGAGATCGACATCTCAGCAAGCGAAGCCTAACCTATCCTAAGGTCCTAGTACCTCCAGACAAAACTCGGTATGCAAACAATCCAATCCAAACAGCAGACAGTGGTCAATTCAAAGTGCACGAATAAAGCAATCATGTACGGAACCACCCAGAACATGCCAAATCACACAAGTCGATCCTCGCCATAGGGCTCACATACCACCTCCATAATTTAGTATCATAATCTCATATATCAAGTACAAGCCTCGGACTCTTAGGAACACGGCATTGTACGTATAAATACAGATATTTTTGTGTGCACACTGGGGTCTCAGACACTTAGGAATACGCCCCATGGGGTCTCGGACACTTAGGAATACGCCCCATTTATTTAACGGTCTCGGACACTTAGGAACACGACCGGATTAAGTCTCGGACAATTGGGCGAACACGGCATACTATACGGCCTCGGACGCCTCAATTGAACACGACTTTATAATCTCATGTATAGGTCATACACAAAGGGCCTCATGCCCTAACATCACAATATTGCAATTCCACAATTACTTGGGCTATTTAGCATGTCAATACCATCACGAGCTCGAATCGGGCCAATTGCCACATATCGCCTCACAAGGCCAATCATGCAATTACAAGGGGTCTCACACTAGCCAAGACATCACAATATCACATAAAATGCATTTAAAGCACCCCCAATTCAGAATTACTACTTTTGATACCAACGGTCCCAATCGAGCGAATTCCACGTTTTCTCTTACAAAGCCACACACTTAATCCCAAGAGGCTTCACACATGCCAAGGCATGTAAAAGTCATTCTAAAACACCTTTCAAGTGTCCCACATCAGAATTACAACATTTAGCACCCACTAACCATTTTAGTGCACAATTGCTCCAATTGAGTTATTTTAGGTCCCGATCGCCCCCAACCATGGTCTACTCTTAAACCACGTGCTATCCACACATCAAGTCATTCATGTCCACCCATATGATCACATAAACATCCTAGGACCAGCATTGATACCAATTGCACAGAAATTTCCAGATTGGTCCTCTCTAGCATTTCTCACTATCCCAAGCATTTAGCACACCATCTAGCCAAACCCAAGTGTCTCTTAGTAACCTAGGGCTCTAGGAAGGGTTAGGAAACACTTACCCTTGCTTTTTGATGAAGAACAACCCGGCGAAAGCGTTTCCTTCGCGCACGATCAGATTCGACCTTGAAGTTGGATGAGCAAAACCGGCGGTGAAACCCTAGGGTTTGTTCGGCGCCGAGAGAGAGAAAAACGGACGGCACGGCGGCGGCAACAACTCACAGCCAAGAAAGGAAGATGAAGTGGCGGTGGCGTGGTGGAGCTCCTCCTTGGACCGGCGGTGTGAGGAGGCCGAAGGGGTGCTCGGCCAAGAGAGGAAAAGAGAGAGTTCTTGGGAGAGTGTTGAGCTCAAAATGAAGAAATGAGGGAGTGAGAGAGAGGATGAGTGATCAGCCAAGAGTAAGAGAGGGAGAGGGTGAGTTTGAGTGATTGAGTGAGTGACTTGATGGGTGGGAGATAGTAGGGTTAGTGTAGGACATGAATAGTAGAGTAGGTGGTGGGGTTTTTGGGGTTTGACTTGCATGGGGACTTGATCCCTTCAAGTGTCATGTCTCTCCAATATCCACATGGGGATTTAGGGGCTGATGGGTACGGTACAAGGGTTGACCGAAATTCCTTCGCGGTCGCTCAAGGGCTGAACGAAACTCGGGACCGGAATAGATTTTTTTGTTCCGCAAATCCGATCCTCATTTTTCCAACTTATATGGCTTCCAAATATCCTTAATAACATTTGCAAGGCGACATCCAAGTTTATTTGTATTGGAATTCTCGAATACCCGGCCGCCAATTTCGAAGTCCGCTTCGCGCTCAAAATCAGCCGATCGCATTTTCAGTGCACCTCGAACCGACGGGCGGCTTTCAGGAGCTACGCGTATCGACCCGTGATTTTAGTTACCACGTTTTAAGAATTCGGACCACGGCGACCCTGGTTGTCATGTAATCGCGAGGGAAACGGTCGGTCTTGACAGGACGCGATTGTCGGGAATCGCTCGGGGTTATTCGCAAATCATGCTATGGCGTAGCGGTATCACCCGCGAACCAATTGCACGACGCTAGCAAATAGTTCCGACGTCAACCCTGGATCGGCCCGCAATGACCCAGAATGTACCCTCGGCGACTCTTATGGTCGGGATACCAGTCCGCGGTCGAGTCCTTTATGGTCTGCGCACTATCCTATTTAGCCATTCCCCTTTGGTCAGTTATCTCAAGAGTGATCAATTCTGAGTGAGGTTACTGGAATACATTGATACTCATTTCATTCATAACTTCGAAATGGGGTCGGAATTCAGAATGTCACATTCGATAAGCCATAAGAGCATATGGCAATCTTTCGTGCTAGTCTCGATATTTCTCAACGGTTTTGGCCAATATTTTCTTGATGTTCTTGTTTGCCGCTTCCACAGCTCCATTCATTTGTGGGCGGTAAGGTGAAGAATTAAGGTATCGTACCTTAAATTGTTCTAATAGGTGGTCGACCACCTTGTTGTTCAAATTTGAGCCATTGTCTGTAATGATGGCTCTTGGCACTCCATATCTTGAGATGATATCTCGCTTGATGAACTTAGCCACACTATTCGCAGTGACATTGGCATATGAGCTAGCTTCAATCCATTTGGTGAAATAATCAATAGCCACCAGAATAAAGCGATGTCCGTTGGAGGCCTTTGGGTTGATAGGGCCAATCATATCAATTCCCCACATGCAGAATGGCCATGGTTCTGTCATTTGGTGTAGTTCAGTTGGCGGCGCATTTATCTTGTCGCCGTACACCTGACATTGATGACAAGATCTAACATGTTGGTTACAATCCGACTCGATAGTCATCTAATAATACCCGAGTCTCATGATCTTCTTAGCGAGGAGGTGGCCATTCATATGCTGTCCGCATTCCCCTTCATGAATCTCTTTCATAACGAGATTTGCATCTTTGGAATTCACGCACCTCAGCAGGACTAAGTCAAAGGATCTCTTGTATAGGATCTGTCCGCTGAGGAAAAATTTAGATGCTATCTTGCTGATATACTTTTTATCTTCTGGTTGACTGTCCTGCAGGAATTCGCCCTTCAGCAGATAATTCTTAATGTCATGATACCACGGTTCTTCATCAGGTTCTTCTTCAATGACCATGCAGTATGCAGGTTGCTCCAAGATGTCAATCCTTAATGGCTCTATTTCAAGGCCATTTTGCACTTGTAACATGGCTGATAATGTGGCCAAAGCATCAGCGAAATGGTTCTGAGTTCTTGGCAGATATTCAAAAGTGATCTCCTCAAAATGTTGGATCAGCTCCTCGAGGTACTTATGATAAGGAATAAGCTTGGGATCCTTTGTCTTCCACTCTCCTTGGGTTTGTAAAATGATCAGCATGGAATCTCCATATACTAGCAGCTTCTTTACTTTTAACGAGATGGCCAATTGTAGTCCCAGTATGCAGGCTTCATATTCAGAAATGTTATTGGTGCATGGAAACACCAATTTAGCTGAAACTGGATAATGTTGATCTTCGGGGGATATCAGAACTGCCCCAGTTCCTGATCTAGTGAGGTTCACCGCGCCGTCAAAATACATCGTCCATTTATCTTCAGATATGTTCAGAATTTGACCTCCCTTGTTTTGCTCCGAAACGTCTTTAGGAGGATTCTCAGCCAGCATCTCATCAATTGCTCTTCCCTTGATAGACTTTGGGGGAGAGGTTTTGATATCAAACTCTGAAAGCAGTATTTGCCATTTAGCCATCTTTCCCAACAATGTTGGCTTCTCCAAAAGGTACTTGATAGGGTCATTTTCAGTGACCAGCTCTATATGATAGTGCAGCGTATACTGCCTCAATCTGTGGAGGACCCAAACCAATGCTACGCAAGTCCTTTCCGCTGCTGGGTATTTGACTTCAGATGTTGTGAACTTTTTGCTCAAATAATATATGGCCCGCTCTTTACGATCCTTGGGGTTGGTTTGGGCAAGTAAAGCTCCCAAGGACTCATCATTAACCGTCAGATATAGAGTTAAAGGAACGTTAGGGATAGGAGGTACCAACACTGGAGGTTGTACCAAATATTCTTTGATCTTCTCAAATGCTTGTTGACATTCTGCATCCCATTTGACCTTCGCGCCTTTCTTCAGGAGCTTGAAAAAGGGTTTCGCCGTTTCTGATAGTTGAGATATGAATCTGGATATATAATTCAATCTTCCCAGTAGACCCCTTACTTCTTTGACAATGGCAGGAGTTCCTATTTCCCATATGGCTTTAATCTTGGAAGGGTCAATTTCAATACCACGACTGCTCACCACAAATCCTAGCAGCTTTCCAGATCTTGCGCCGAATACGCATTTCGCAGGATTCAGCTTGAGCTTGTATTTTCTCAATCGATCAAATAATTTTTTCAGCACCTTAACATGGTCTTCTCCAGGCTTGGACTTGGCAATCATATCGTCCACATAGATCTCAATCTCCTTATGTATCATGTCATGAAAAAGGGTCACCATAGCCCTCTGATATGTTGCTCCTGCATTTTTCAATCCAAAGGGCATTACCTTGTAACAAAAGGTTCCCCATTGTGTAGTGAATGAAGTCTTGATCTTATCTTCTTCCCTTAGCATGATCTGATTATATCCTGAGAATCCATCCATAAAGGAGAATAATTCGAAGCCCGCGGTACTGTCGACAAGTACATCAATGTGCGGTAGAGGAAAATCGTCTTTGGGACTAGCTTTGTTCAAGTCCCGATAATCCACGCATATTCTAATTCTCCCGTCCTTCTTCTTAACTGGTACGATGTTGGCGACCCAATTAGCATATGGGATAGCCTCGATAAATCCAACCTTAAGGAGCTTCATCACCTCTTCCTTGATCTTATCCGCCAGTTCAGGATTCATTCTTCCGGGTGATTGATTTACTGGTGTGCAAGAAGGATTTGTGGGCAGAGCATGTTCCACAATTTCACGATCTAGACCCGGCATGTCAGCATATGACCAGGCGAAGATATCTTGATATTCTTTGAGCAATGCTGTCATTCTTAAAACATCTGCTGCCGACAGGTGTCCTCCTATTTTCACTTCTTTGATGCGATCAGAATCTCCCAAGTTAATAGTAATGGGTTCTTCAGAGATAGGGGGTTCAGATTCTTCAAAATAATCCCACTCTTTCTTGATATCGCTCACATCAACCTCGTCTATATCAACTTCGCATGCATAATCATCGAGCTGATCTGAGTCACATATTAACCTGTTATGTATAGGTGGGATGACATGCCTGAAATGCACCATAAAAGGTTAGTATTCAAAGATGATAAAATTGAAGGATGCATGATTTTTATCATGAAGACATTTTTCAAATTCCAATTTTTAGACAAAGAAAGAAGAACTAGTCCACGATCTTCCAGACATCCTGGTTCTCAAAAAGCTATTTAAAACCCAAGATCATATGGCGGATTAGGCCTCAAGTCTCATGGTAGAATCAATTGTCATCATCGGACCAATCCGTTGCTCCACATGTCTGTAATCAAATTTGTGATGATTTTCATTAATAGATGCAACTAAGAACAATACAAGACTGCACTTCCTGGATCACAGCATGTGACCCAAAGGGTGCTAAAAAGCGAAAAGCTTCAAAACAAATGCGGTAATCAAAATGCATTAAAAGATAAAGTTCAGAAAGAGCCTCTTACTCAGGGGTGGGGAAATCAACGTCCAGCCACTCAATTATCACGTTCACTCGATTATCCAGGAACGGGTTGAATAAGTCCGGCTCTGCATCCTCGAAGATGTCCTCATCTTCCAACCATTTGCCTCTTTTAGAGAATACCTCGAATAAGAGGTTTAGGAACATTTTTCCTCTAGCTTTCCATGCGTCGGTGCCTATAAAACGGCCACCTTGGTGTCCACGACCTCCTTGGTCTCCATAACGATTGTTTCGACCTTGGCCTCGACCTGTGTTATTCTTTACTATTCCATTATAACCCAGACCAACCTTGTGGTCATTTGAGCTCAAGTTCGGAGGGTTACGGATTCCCTGACCGTACTTTCCTAACCCAGCACCCGGAATAAAACCGTTCGATAGTAACACTCTCCCCGCCATAGTCGCAGGTCTCGAAAGCTCGGGTGTAGCCAGCTTTGCATCCGGTGACACGTGCATGACAGATACAATGTCGAAGGTATGATAACTCAGCTCCTCCTCCTTTGAGGGTTCAATGTATGGAACCATCCCTTTTAAAGCGTCTCGATATCCTATCTCGCCATGGACGGTGATCGGTTGGCCCTTAACCACAAATTTTAACTTTTGATGCAGGGAGGAAGGTACCGCTCCGGACACATGGATCCACGGTCTTCCCAGGAGCAAGGTGAAGGCGCTAGGAATGTCCAGTACTTGGAACGGTATAGAAAATGTTACCGGTCCAATTCGATCTCTCCCACCACATTCTTGGAGACTCCGTCAAATGACCGGATGGTGGCCTTGGATGTCTTCACAAAATCTTCATTGATCCCCAAGCTTCTCAAAGTGCTCAGAGGACATAGGTTAAAAGCCGAGCCATTATCAATCAGAACATGAGGAACCTCCTTTCCATGACACCTCACGGCGATGTAGAGAGCTCTGTTGTGGACACGCCCCTCTTTTGGAAAATCTTCATCCGAGAAGGATATCTGGTCTTTCAAAAGGATAGCACCTACGAAGTCCCCTAGTTGAACTTCGTTAATTGTTTCCGGAACATGCACCTCATCTAGCACCTTCAGGAGGGCATTCTTGTGCTTTTCAGAATTTTTGAAGAGATCTAATAAGGAAATCCGTGCAGGCATCTTCCGCAGTTGGTCGACGACCTCATATTCACTGGTCCTTACGACCGATTGCAACTTCTCAACTTCTTCTGCAGTTGGGTTTTTCTTTTCAAAATCTGCCTCTCTCGGTGGATAACATCTTCCCGATCTCATTATGGCGTCAATCTCGCCCGTTCCATAGTCTCAGTGTACTGCCTTCGAGTTGTACTCTTCCACAAACGGTAATTTAATCTTCACAGGTATGATCTTTTCCGGTGGTGATTTAGACGTTGATGGTTTTTCCGAACTAGAAGTTTCCAACTCCCAGCTATCAACTTTGTTCAAATCAATCACGAAACGAATCGAGGTATCTACCATCCCGATCATCTCGTCCTCATGGACATCTTCAGGGTTATGTTCCGGACCTGGCCTCATCAACGTGGCATTTTCTTCATCCGGATCCCTCTGCCTTTCCTTTCTGATTCTCGGGATAATTCCTTCAATTCTCATCCCAATCTCCACCAGATGTTGGAATGACGAATACGCGTACGCATACATGCGGTCAAAGTATTCCGCCGGGAGTGACTTGAGTACAAACTCCAGCATTTCCCTTTCCGACAGTAGCGGTTGCACCATTGCCGCATGCTTCTTCCATCTTCTAGCGAAGAGTTCAAAACTCTCGTCTTCACCTTTCCCGATATTCAACAGATTAGTTTTAGTGAAATAACCTCCGATTCCAGCTTCAAAGTGTCGTATGAAGTGTTCCGATAAATCCTCCCAGCTCGGGACCCGGTCTAGGTCAATCAGCTGAAACCATGCTAGCGCGGGGCCCGTTAGACTACGTCCGAAATTCCGAATCAACGTTTCATCATCTTCATGATGGCCAACCATTTGGCGAAGATAATATGAGACATGCGCCGGAGGACACCCAGCGCCATTATACTTCGTGCGGAAGACCACTCTCGGGTTCGCGCCTTGAGGCGGAACATTTCTTGCCCGAGTAAGTGGCGTAATCAGCTCTTTCAACTCATCCATTTTCCTTGAAAGTGGCGTAATCAGCTCTTTCAACTCATCCATTTTCCTTGAAAGTGGCGTAATCAGCTCTTTCAACTCATCCATTTTCCTTGAAAGTGGCGTAATCAGCTCTTTCAACTCATCCATTTTCCTTGACACATTATCTCCTTGCTCTTCCAGTAGAGCGATCTTTCGATTTTGTGTGTCTATAGCCCGCCGTATCTCCAAAATCTGCATATTCTCTTCTATTCTTGTGGCGTCATTCTTAGCCATCAGTTGGGACAATTCCGCTACCATGTTTGTCAAATGACGCATATGGGTCTCCAAATTAGAAAGTCGCACGTTGGACTCCTGATTCACCTGCTCATTCTGAGGAGCCGCTTGGTCTTTAACTTCATCGACCGTTCCCACAAATTCATCACTTGCGGGGTCATCCATTCCACCCCACCCATCGGGGACTACATCTCCAGAATCAACAAAGAAACTCCGGGGCGCCGAATATAGCACTTTAAAGTTATAGCCACCACTATCTTCTCCTAAATTGTCCACTACTTCACCTCTCTCAAGAGCTTTCTGCATGAATCTTCTATCACCTCTGCGTGCTTTATCCAGGCAGACTTCATATTCATCTATCTCTTCGATTTCTTGGCCATCTTTAATGCTCATCAAATATCCCGAGGGTATTTTTAAAACAGCTCCCCTCGTAGGTTTCATCGCAAACTCCTCAGACAGCATGTCCACCGCCACGTAGGTCCCTTTAAAGGCAGCGTTTTCCATTCTTCCCATAACGCCCAGATTGATCAACTTTTCTAAGCAAGCTTCCTTTTGCTCCCGGGAAATACTCTCTCCTTCGGGGTATTGCGAGGCCAACGTCAAGACATCCCGCATTTTACCCATATCCACTATGAACTCCAGAACCTCTTCTTCTTCACCTCCAAAAATCGAGTTCACCTCGCGATGCTCGAGTAACGGGTTCTGCTGCACATTTGGTTCAGCCTTATCAAACTCTAGAACCTTTCCATCGATCAATGCTTGCACCTTGAACTTGAGAGCGAGACAGTTGTCCACGTTATGTCCCCTTTCTCCCATATGATATATGCACGTCCGAGTCTCATCATACCCAGGAAATCTTGGCGGGTGAGCTCTAGGTGGCTCTTTTGCAACCGAGCGGTTCTCCAACAGCATGGGTAATAATTTGGATAAGGGTCGGGGTAGTGGGGTAAAAACAATTTGGTTCTTTTTTCTGAATTCCGGTGGTTTGGAAGCGGTCCAGGAGGACGTTCCTTGGGTAGGGATTGAAGGCGAGAAATTTCTGGGCTTTGGCGGGTTAGGGACAAAAGCTACTTCTCCAGTTTGCTCCCTATTATCCCTTCTCAAAGGGTATTGGCGTTTGAAAGGCGCCTCGGGTATCTTCTTTTCTCTTAATGCCCACTCGTGGCGCTCCGCCACCTTGATCGGGTGCGCAAATGTCGGACACCCGTGGGTGTTCGGTTTGTCGAAGAATTCAAATGGAAGGGCCTTGAGAAACAGATCTAGTAGTTCTTCTTCAGGGACGGACGGCTTTACCTGCACAGCCAGTGCTCTCCATCTCCGGGCGTAGGCGCGAACGACCTCGCTCTTCCCTTTCACTTGTTCTCGAAGGTCCTCTCTAGTGAGGGCAGTCAAAGTATTAAACTTGTATTGCCGAAGGAACTCGTCTGCCGGTTTGTCCCAATCGGCGAGCCTTTCTGGCTCCAATTCTATGAACCACGCCAGGGCTGCCCCAGATAGGCTCTCCTGGAAGGTGTTAACCAGTAACGGGATGTTGTCGGAGAATTGCGACATTCGGCGCAAATAATACTTCAAGTGCGCCTTGGGACACCCGGTCCCATTATATCTCTTCACAAAGTCCGGTTCCTTGTAGTCGGTAGGAACCTCTATCTTTTCAAACGGTGCAACCTTGTCAAATCTCGAAAGTTCATAACCCCGACTCGCCAAACACTCTTCAATCTTAGCAAGCCTTTTGATCTCCCCCTCCATTTTGAGGACCTGTTTCTCCTTCTTTTCCAAATCTATCACAACAGGAGGATCCTTAGGCGGTTTCTCCAGATTCAAAGTGGGATTAGCGGCAGGCGCCGGATTAGCGTTCGCTCCATCAGATGACCCCCGAGGGGCTCGGGGATTAGGATCAACGGGGTATCTCCCCGGGCTTGCAATCATCATAGCCTTCATCTCTGCCACCATCGTGGCGATCATATTCATTTGATTCTTCAGATTACCCACACGAGGTGCGAGCTCCTCTTGTTCCATCCTTAATTTGCGCGTTTTGCTACGAGTCCTCGTATTTGTCACTCACCTGTTTTCAGAATATCAAATCAGTATGGGAAATATTAAAGGATTGGAGACATTGATCCGTGGTAATTGACTTTTCTACATGTATGCATGAAATGCTCATAAAAGAAATAATATGTATTTATTACAAACCAGATTGTTCAAAAGCATCTAAAAGATAACAAATATATAAAATCTAAATGGGGGAGTGGATCTATCCAAGTCGAGGATGCTTCCACTCTTCTTGCTCTTCCGATCCATCGGAATCCCACAAGTATGGGTCTTTTCCTTCTTCTGACATCCACTGCTCCGGATCCTCAGGAATGTACGGCTCTACCCCCGGTACATACGGTACTATGTACTCTGGCTCATATGACTCCACCTCTTCAATCCGAGGAGATACGCACTCGGGTACATATGGCTCGACCGTTGATTGGCGATACTCCATAAATTTCTGGATATACTCCTTAGAGGCTACGTGAACGTTCATCTCATCATCCAAATAGTCCGGCCATTCAACTTGTTGCAGTAGGGAGTTCTTCAAAGCATGTAGAATGAGCTTAATCCGAGATTGATATAACTTCTTTGCCTCTTTTGTAAGCTTCCCACGTGTCATATCAAATGAGAAGATCCCGGGACAAACATCCGGTGGTATCTCTTGTAGAATTCCAAATTGCCTTACCACTCGGATGGGGTAATATGCCACAGCGCCAGTATATCCCAATAGGGGGATAGGACTATCCTCAACACCCATAATGCGAGCCTCCACAATCTTAGGCCAAGTCAGACGCCATCTAACATGTTCAGGCTTCAAATCTTCTAATAGCTCAATCCACTTCTTAAACGAGTATTTGGGTATAAGGGATTGACACTTAAAGAAGGATCTAAGAGGGTGAACGTGCTCATTGATTTCATAACACCCCACTCGGAGTTGGAAAGTCTTTATATGAGAGGTGAACCACATGTGGAGTAACCCACTAGATGCTTGGAAAACAGCCTTTCTAGAAGTTTTGGAACGATTTAAGGAAAGAAAGGTCTTAGCTAAGATCATGTACGAATAATCCCAGCGACAACATGCTTGTCCGGCTATATGGGTTATGGAAGGGTCAAAGGTAGTTCTAGAAGTTGGGAATAGGACGAATGCAAAGAAAGCCAAGATGAACACCTTTCCCGATTTATGACCGGTTTCGGTGGGTAAAGAGGAATAATTGTCGAAAAGGAACGAGAAGGTGAACTTGTTAGAATTGGACTTGTAAACTTTTTCAATCTCAGAAGTTTTAAGGCGAAGAAAACTCGATAATGAACGAGTGGAGTCCATGTCCAAAGGGGGTTGAGCTATACGTTCTTCAAATTTGGCCCCGATAATAGCGGTATACTCCTCAAGTGTATGGGTCAATTCCAATCCTCGAAAGTTGAATGTCATTGTGCGCGCGTCCCATGCCTTGGCTAGTGCTTGAATGAGCGCCGGTTGGTATTCCACTTTGATCAAATCTACAAGTCGTCCCAAACGTCCTTCCACATAGGCTTTATTGACGATGTCGAGGCAATCCCACCATATAACGAGTTCCTTGCGCGGTATTGGGACGACTTTGATGTCTCCATTCCCCATGATCTAAAAATGCAAAAATGATGATCCTAAAGTCAATTACCACAGTTTAATATGCATATGCATGAAATGTGATGCAAATGTGCTAACCAAATTCCATGTCATCTTTTGGTAACATGAGGGTCAACTACTCCCACTTGACCCAAATAAGCCAAATAGGGTAGTTACGGACCTAATCTCACCCAAAGATGGCATGTAATTTGATTAGGATCGTTTAAGCGTAATCGGGGTAGAAAGTCGCTCACAAATTGACAACTCATGGGATTTTCAAGTCTAATTACAATAAAGTCGAAAAGGATAGGACATGATAGCATCTAAAGATGTTCGGACAATAAATGTCGATGAAAGTACATAATCAACTCAAAATATAATAAAATCTAGAAAATGCCCCAAAGTCATACTAAACTAGATAGTCGGAACGGTGTCCTCATCTGATGAAATCTCCACTATCTCGAGAAGCTTGACATCTTCTTCGTCATCGGAGGGTATGGTGATAACTTCCTTCTTCTTAATCGGGGAGTGTTTTGGGGCCGTCTTGGTCGCACGAGGTTTCTTTGCCAATTTCATATACAACTCCCAAATTCTTTCTTTCTCGCGCTCGAGTTCCAAATACCGTCCACATCGGGTATAATCACAACTCTCGCTACGAACGCGGTTCCGTCCATTGAGCTCCCGTCCATGGACAAATCCAAAGACTCGAAATGTAGCGGGTACTCGGTCCTCGCGTCGAACAGTCCTCCGCTCCCATGTGAATACGTCGGGTACATCAACACGACCTCGGGGCGCCATCTATCTAAAAAGGAAAATTTGACCTTCAACCCCGATCACTTAAACGATCTTACAAATTGTGATGATATGTCGTGAAAATGCATGATATGCAAAATTAAAATTTACAAGTTCAAAATAAAGAGGGTAGAAAGTCTTACCAACCGATGTTACTCTTTTTTTTGGGTTTTTGGTTTTAGGTATACCAACCATCCATTTCACATGCGCATGAGACAAGTGAGGTTCAACTCTAAAGAAATCAAAAAGGCTCGGGTATGGACCTAAAAAGGCTCCCGCTATACAAATCGATGGGCCGCCCACAAGCGCAATCAAACAACAAGTGGGTAGGACCATCAATCTTGTATAGCGAGCGAGATCAAATATGGTCAACCCAAGTGCAATCAAACACAAGAGCTTCGCATACCGATCCCTATCTATGGCGACCTAAAAGGTGATTTCGCGGCTCGGGTTTAGGCGCTTGTGTGTGCAGTGTCGTGATCCTTGAAATATGCAAGACATGCACCACAATTTATATTCAAAACACCGCTTCAAAATTTGCATAAACAAACAAACAATCCAAAACTCCATATCTGCATCAAAAATGGTTAGCACGTACGCCACCCCTTATAACTCCCATCTGCATCAACATTTAACACTTTTTGTTAGTGGACGTACCTCACCTTCAAGAGCATCCGCAGAACACGAGGTTAGAAAAAAATCAACATTTTTATCGGCTTAAGTCCTCTTAAAAATAATCCCCAGTGGAGTTGCCGGTCTGTCGACGCCCTCCCCGTCGTTCGATAAAATCCCGGCGGTGGTGTGGTAGGGTTAACGAGTCGATCCCTTTTTATATCTATTTTTTATTATGTGTGGGATCGCGGGTCCCTCCCAAGACCCATTACTCGAATCGCGATGTCGGGTAAAATTTATAAAATATCGAAATTGACCTTGTGTGGTCGAGTGGCATGTGCGAGGTGTACATGCAATTTGGAGTCGCCACCGATTGATTTATTGGAAGGTACGATCGGAAAACCTTACCGAGCGATCGGGAGAAACCGTTCGGTTCCGCGAAAACCAGAGATTTTTGGGTCCAGGGAGTTGGTTACGCCAAAATTCATATTGACGCCCTTTCGGTTACTGATGTCGAGTGTTTTTCTAACCTAAGAATTCATGCGGATGCGATATCGGATGAGGTAGGTCCTAACAATTCTAAGTATTCATGCAGATGGGGATTTTACTATTCCTATCAATCACAATCAGAAAAATTAAAATGCGCAATCAATATAATTTCAAACAGTCAAATCAATCAATCAAGGCTCTATATACCTGAAGATGGCCCTATCGGCCCACACAAAAATCAAATTTGGGTTTTGGGGTGATTTGGCCAAAATTTGGGCCGGAAGGCCCAGAAGGGTAGAATGGTCATTTTTTGAGGTTCGGGACCCGAAAATCACAAAATCGGGGTCGGGCCAGTTGAATGTGGCCATTTCCCATTTTTTGTGATTTTATGGAATTTTTCTAATTTTTTCTAATTTTTTGAATTTTTATTTATTTTCTAAAAATATTGGGAATTTTTCGGATCGACACAAATCGACTCTCGAAGCCTCAAAATTATCGATCCAGACTTTATGAGTCCCGAATCGATCTACAAATTTTTAGAAATTTTTTGTGAAAATCCGGGAATTTTTATGAATTTTCTAATTATTTTTGCAATTTTTTTGGATTTTTGGAAATTTCTTTTTATTTTTTATTATTTTTTATTATTAAACCGGACCGGGTCAACCCGGTCCGATCGCCTACAGACTCACTCTAGCCCTATACGACGCCATATACGTATTTATCTATTTATTTTTGATTTTTCTAAAACATATTCTAATATTCCGAATATACAAAAAAGAAACGAACGGCCGAGATCAATCCCAAAATCAATCTCGGCCGTCGATCTTCGCCCAAGTGAAACGACGCCGTGTCAGCTCGCTTATCTTAAACGACACCGCATCTTACATTCAAAGGGACGGCCGCGATCAAACTTGGGATCTAATCTGGACCGTCGATCTATCTAACTATAAAACGACACCGCATCCACTAATAACAATGAACGATCGCGATTGGTCCTAAGCCTAATCCAGGCCGTCCGTCCTTCTCGACCACAAAACGACGACGCATCCATTCTAAGCACAAAACGACGTCGCCCCAATTAAGATCTTGGACGGTCAGGATCTAATCTAGACTCGATCTCGACCGTCTATTCTACCAAATACAAAAACGACGTCGCCCGAGTACCACCTAAACGGCACCGTTTTGTATTTTTTATTTCTATCTAATATACTAAATAATAAAAAAAATAGAAAATCAGATCCGACGGCCCTAAATCAAATCTACCTAATTATCGTGGCCGTCGGATCCGAGCCGACTCGGCTCGTCCGCGCCAACGGCCGAGCCGAGTCGGCGACGAGCTGGACCAACCAGCGCTTGACACGTCGGACCGCCGACCGAGTTGACCGCCACGTAGACTTCGTCTTCTCCACTGCGACGACGGAATGGACAGCCAGAGTTGCTTCGGCGAGATCCAACGGCGAGATCTCGCCAGAATAACTCGAGACCAACGCCGATCGACTCGCCTATTCATCCGGATCAACATATCTAAGAATCAGATAATTTCATCCGTAAAATCACCAATAATCGAACTCGCACAGAGCTTAACTATGAACAATCAATCAAGCAACAAAGAGCATATCAATCCAATTCCTCTACACAGAAGCATCCCGAGGTGTTGAGAAGACTTACCTCCGGCTCGGATCGAGCTCGCGGTGGCCGGCGAGGTCCGGCTAGTGTTCGGCCGGACCGAGTTGTGATGGAGGTTCGACTCGGGCAATTAGGGAGGAAACGATGCAAAAATGTAGTGCGATCGTGATTAGTGATGTTCAAAGAGTAAAACGCCTACATTAATTTCACTAATTGTGCACGGAACATAAGGATGCCATGATCGCACAGAGAGATTATCGCGAAGTGGACTCACCGTTTCTGGAGATCTCAGGCCGCTTGGCTCGGCACGATCGCTTTCTGGAAGTCCAAGGAAGCTTCCGGCGGTGGTCCGGTACTCCAATTTGGTCTGTGGTGGCCGGACGAGCGTTCCACGGTCAAGCTCCGACGAGGCTGCGTTGAAGCTCGCGAGAGCGTCTTTCTCTCTCTTCTCTCTATTTCTCTCTCTATTCTTGTTGACACCTGAATTTTTCGATCGGTTTTCCTTTAGTTTTATTTTCCAAAATTCACAAAAAATTCACAAAAAATTAAAAAATTAAAAAATCAACATTGGAAGCCTTGGCCGAGCTTAAGGAACCAATTTGGAACAAAAAATAATTTTTCATATTTTTCGCATTTTTTTTAATATTTTAGGAAAATAGGAAAATACTTGAAAATTCATAAAAAATATTTTTCGAGGTCACAAAAATACAGAAAAATGTCCAATATTTCTCTTTTAATTCCCTTTTCATATTGATCTCAAGAGAAATTAAAAGTGGAGTTCAATTTTAGGTGTTCCTTCACAATGCCTAAGGTTGAATTTGCACAAAAAATACCAATTGAGTCTTTTTATTTGCAATTTTTGCACATTTGAGGTTTAGACATTCAATTGCAGCCCCTTTGAACTTCAATTTGATTAATTGCACCCTCAATTGCGCGAATTGCACAGAAATTCTTAAAAATGTTGCAATTAAGTCCTTCAACTTTGCAATTTTTGAAATTACTTCCAATTGGGGAACTTTCTATACACAATTGGGCTACCCCTAAGGTTTTTGAACATTATGAATCGATTGGCATGGGTCTCGTGGTCCAATTTTATCAAATTGACATCCAATTGAAGTTTTCCCTAATTTGGGCAAATAGAAAAATTTGGAGTTTTTGTGCAAATTGATGGGAAATTTTGGGCAAAAACACATTTCTAGATAATATCCAGGGTTCCGAATCCAATTTTGAAGTTTAATTGCAAAAATTCCCAGCCAATTTTGTTTAATTTTGAAAATTGAATGAAATTCACCTTATGCGAACCTGTTCGACCGGTCTCGATCGCCGGTCGGACCGGGTGAACCGGCCCGAATGATGTCGTCGTCCCCAACAGATTTGTGCATTTTGCAAGTTTGAACAATGGATTTCAACGGCCAAATTGGGGATCAATTCGTGCATAATCGATCCAATTTAGGTGGGGCTTTTGACCCTCGAGCTAATGCCCGTCGATTGCTACCGGCGGCACGGCCAATGGCCGCCGGAGGTGGTCGAAATCGCCGATCAAAGCTCCGGTGTTCGAAAAAGTCAACATTTGCAATCCCGTGTCAAATTAGCGCGCATTTGGTGATCGACGGAGGCTTGACGGACGTTGGACGGAATCCTAACGATTCCGTCACCGTCCGGCGAGCCTAAACCCGCGTGATTGGCACGTGAGAGCCTCAGCCGACTCAAGCCCGTGCGCGCGCGATTTTTGAAAATGAGTATAAAAGGTTTGAGAGGATTCTAGAACAGAAGGGGGCTCATTTTGGCTCGCACAGCAACATAATAGAGAGAGAAAGAGAGAGATTAAGAGAGAGAGAAGCTCCGGTGACGCAATAGTCGGAGTTGCGGACCGAATCTGTGAGGTCTTGGCCCAATCGATTCAGAGCCAATCAGAGCCGGCGATCAAGTTCGGAAGTCCACCGGAGCCGAGGAGAAGCGATCGCAACCGCCAAATCGGTTCGGCGTCTCCAAACCTGGTAAGTTGAACTTCAAACCTTGCTTCTGTGCATCAATGGCATCTTGAGGTTCCGAGTGCGATCTTTGAAATTGCTGTGTGCATTTTTGTTCTGGAGCATTGCTGATCATCATCGCACCTCTGTTTTGTCATGATTTTGCACAAAAACCTCAAATCGAGTCCGTAAAACCAACCTCCATGGCCGTCTCTTGTCGAAGCTCGTCCAAGTAATTCCGGACCAAACCAGGTCAATCCGACCTGCGGGTAAGGTTTCTGAACCTCTTTAGAGTGTATCTTGTGAATGAATCAAGCTGTCATGCTCTTTATTATGCGATTGAGTTCTGCAATTTTGAATCTGTACGAGTTCGATTAGTGTGCATTCTGTGGATGATATTGTTCGATTTTTGGACATATTGATCTAGTGTTTCTCACGAGTCTTTTGGCGTTGGTTTGAGGTCATTCCGGCGAGATCTCACCGTTGGATCTCGCCGGAGGAACCTCAGCCGTCCGTTCTGCGTCGTCTCGAGGTAGACGACGATGCCGAGGTGTCAAGTCAACTAGTCAACTAGCTTAGGTGTCACCTTGCCATTGGTCCAGCCTAGATCCGAGTCGGCTCGGCCGTTGGCGCGAGCGAGCCGATTCGGATATGATCCAACGGTCCAGATTAGTAGGTAGATTTGATTACGGATCGTTGGATCGCGTTTTTGTATTTTCGAAAAATTGATATATTAGATTGAAATAAGAAATAGTAGAACGGTGCCGTTTTAGCCAATGCATGCGACGTCGTTTTTGGCTTCAAAGGGAATGAACGGTCGGGATTAGATCATAGGTTCAATCGCGACCGTCCGAGTGTTTAATTCATACGGTGTCGTTTCGGTAAGAATAGGATGAACGGCTGAGATTAGAACTAGTTTAGATCTTGACCGTTCGTTCATTAAGGCTATGCGGCATCGTTTTATACTTGAGCGAGTAGACGGCCCGGATCAAATTTAGATTAGATCGTGATCGTCCGTCCTTTAATAACCGGAGGCGACGTCGTTTTTGTGTAGAAGGTCGAGACGTCGCCGTTTCTATCTGAGGGAGAGTCGACGGCTGAGATTAAATCTTGAATTGATCTCACTGGTCCATTCCTTTTCTGTATATTTGAATATTAGGAATTAATATTAGAAAATCAAAAAATATTACATAAATAGGGGACGTTGTCGTTTTCGGTGATGAGTGGTTCACGGGCGGTCGGACCGGGTTGACCGGTCGTTGACCGGTTTGACCCGGTCCGATTTATTAAAAAATAAATAAGTAAAAATAAAAAGAATTTTCCAAAAATCCAAAAGAATTTCAAAAATACTTAGAAAATTCATAAAAATTCCCGGATTTTCACAAAAAATTTCTAAAAATTTGTAGATCGATTCGGGACTCATAAAGCCTGGATCAAGAATTTTGAAACTTCGAGGGTCGATTAATTTCGATCTGGAAAATTCCTAATATTTTTAGAAAATAAATAAAAATTCTAAAAAATAGAAAAAATTAGAAAAATTCCATAAAATCACAAAAAATGAGAAATGGCCACATTCAACTGGCCAAATCGAAATTTTGTGATTTTCGGGTCCCAAACCCCAAAAAATGACCATTCTACCCTTCCGGGCCATTCGCCCCAAATTTTCACCAAATCATCCTAAAACCCAAATTGGATTTTTGTGTGGGCCGATAGGGCCATTTTAAACATGTCAAACCTTGACTGATTGATTTGATCATTTGTAATGATTTTGATTGCGCATTAAATTTCTTAATTGTGATTGATTAGGGTAGAAAATTCCCATCCGCATGAAAACTTAGAATTGTTAGGGCCTACCTCATCCGATATTACATCTGTATGAATTCTTAGGTTAGAAAAACAATCAACATCGGTAACCGAAAGGGTGTCAAATATAAAATTTGGCGTAACCAAGTCCCCTGACCCAAAATCTCCGGTTTTCGCGGAACCGAACGGTTTCTCCCGACCGCTCGGTAAGGTTTTCCGATCGTACCTTCCAATAAATCGATCGATGGCGACTCCAAATTGCATGTACATCTCGCACATGCCACCCGACCACACAAGGTCAATTTCGATATTTGATAAATTTTACCCGACACCGCGATTCGAGTAATGGGTCTTGGGAGAGACCCGCGATCCTTAAAAAATACCCCGCCGACAACCGGGGGTCCTATAAAATTTATAAAAGAGGAGGATCGGCTCGTTAACCTCTTCGCCGGACGGACGGAGGGTCGCGACAGACCGGCGACTCCGCTGGGGAAATATAAGAGGACTTAAGTCGATAAAAATGTTGATTGTTTTCTAACCTCGTCTTCTGCAGATGCTCTTGAAGATGAGGTACGTCTACTAATAAAAAGTGTTAAATGTTGATGCAGATGGGAGTTATAAGGGGTGGCGTCTGTGCTAACCATTTTTGATACAGATATGGAGTTTTGGATTGTTTGTTTATTTATGCAAATTTTGAAGCGGTGTTTTGAATATAAATCGTGGTGCATGTCTTGCATATTAGAGGATCACGACACTGCACACACAAGCGCCTAAACCCGAGCTGCGAAATCACCTTTTAGGTCGCCATAGATAGGGATCGATATGCGAAGCTCTTGTGTTTGATTGCACTCGGGTTGACCATATTTGATCCCGCTCGCTATGCAAGATTGATGGTCCTACCCACTTGTTGTTTGATTGCGCTTGTGGGCGGCCCATCGGTTTGTATAGCGGGAGCCTTTTTAGGTCCATACCCGAGCCTTTTTGATTTCTTTAGAGTTGAACCTCACTTGTCTCATGTGCATGTGAAATGGATGGTTGGTATACCTAAAACCAAAAACCAAAAAAAGAGTAACATCGGTTGGTAAGGCTTTCTACCCTTTTTATTTTGAACTTGTAAATTTAAATTTTGCATATCATGCATTTTCACGACATATCATCACAATTTGTAAGATCGTTTAAGTGATCGGGGTTGAAGGTCAAATTTTCCTTTTTCGATAGATGGCGCCCCGAGGTCGTGTTGATGTACCCGACGTATTCACATGGGAGCGGAGGACCATTCGACGCGAAGACCGAGTACCCGCTACATTCCGAGTTTTCGGATTTGTTCATGGACGAGAGCTCAACGGACGGAACCGCATCCGTAGCGAGAGTTGCGATTATACCCGATGTGGACGCCATTTGGAAATGAAACGTGAAAAGGAGAGAATCTGGGAGTTGTACATTAAATTGGCGAAGAAGCCTCGTGCGACCAAAACGGCCCCAAAGCACTCCCCAATTAAGAAGAAGGAAGTCATTACCATATCCTCCGATGATGAAGAAGATGTCAAGCTTCCCGAGATAGTGGAGATTTCACCCGATGAGGATACCATTCCGACTGTCTAGATTAGTACGACTTTGGGGCATTTTCTAGGTTTTATTACATTTTGAGTCGATTATGTACCTTTTATTGACATTTATTATCCGAACGTCTCTAGATATTATCATGTCCTATCTCTTTCGACTTTAATTGTATTAGACTTGTAAATTTCTTGAGTTGTCAATTTGTGAGCGACTTTCTACCCCGATTACGCTTAAACGATCCTAATCAAATTACATGCCATCTTTGGGTGAGATTAGGTCCGTAACTACCCTATTTATCTCATGTTACCAAAAGATGACATGGAATTTGGTTAGCACATTTGCATCACATTTCATGCATATGCATATTAAACTGTGGTAATTGACTTTAGGATCATCATTTTTTGCATTTTTAGATCATGGGGAATAGAGACATCAAAGTCATCCCAATACCGCGCAAGGAACTCGCTATATGGTGGGATCGCCTCGACATCGTCAACAAAGCCTATGTGGAAGGACGTTTGGGACGACTTGTAGATTTGATCAAAGTGGAATACCAACCGGCGCTCATTCAAGCATTAGCCAAGGCATGGGACGCACGCACGATGACATTCAACTTTCGAGGATTAGAGTTGACTCCTACGCTCTAGGAGTATACCTGTAACATTCTGAATTCCGACCCCATTTCGAAGTTTATGAATAAAATGAGCATTGATGCGTTTCAGTAATCTCACTCGGAATTGATCACTCTAGAGACGACTGACCGAAGGGGAATGGCTAAATAGGATAGTACGCAGACTAAAGAACTCGGCCGCGGACTAGTATCCCGACCATAAGGATCGCGAGGGTACGTTCTAGACCATGTAGGTCGATCTAGGATTAGTATCGGAACAATCTGCTAGCGTCGTGCAAATGGACCGCGGGTGATTCCGCTATGCCATAGCATGATTTGTGGATAACCCCGAACCGATTCCTAACGATCGCGTCCCGCTAGGACCGATAGTTTCCCTCGCGATTACATGACAACCAGGATCGCCGTGGTCCGAATAATTCTTAAACGTGATAAAAATCACGGGTCGATACACGTAGCTCCCGAGAGCCGCCCGTCGATCCGAGATGCACCGAAACCCCGATGGGCTAATTTTTAGCGCGAAGTGAACTTCGAAATCGACGGCCGGGTATTTGAGAATTCCATTGCAAATAAATTGGATGTCGCCTCACCAGAGTTAATAAGGATTTTATATCGCAGTATGAGTCAGAAAAAGTGGAGATCAAATCGCGAGCGAGAAGTGCACCCCGGTCCCGAATTTCGTTCAGCATTTTGAGAAACCGCGAAGGAAAATTTTGGCCACTTCACCATCCCATCACATCAGCCAAAATTATCAAAGAAATGGAAAAGAAAAATGCTCTTGAAGTGCCCAAGTCCCAAGGCTCATTAAAACCCCAATTTCCCCAAAAACCCCATACCTAACAACACTATTCATGTCATATACCAACCCCCACTATCTTGTCACTCTTGAATGAGGACTAGTCACTCAAATCACTCTCTCTCTCTTCTCTTGTGGGCTGATGCAATCTCTCCCTCTCACTCCCATTCTCATTTTCACTCAAGTTCACTCTCAAACTCTCTCAAGTTCTCTCATCTCTCTCCCTCTTGGCACCTCCCATTTCCGGCGACCCCGAAGTGCTACAACCGACCAGCCACCACCTTGCCATCGTTCAGCCACGACTTTCCGAGCATCTCGCCGCCGATCAGCCACCGATCAGCTGCCGTTTGGCCGCGAGGTTGCCGGGAGCTTGAGGGGTGATTTTGGGCTCATTTGGAGGAGTTTCAAGCTCAAACTCAGGTAAGCAACTCCCTAATCCTTGAGTAGGCTAATGGGTTACTAATGAGCATGTTTAGGGCTTGATTTAGTGAAATTTTGGGCGTCGGGTTACTGTTCACAGTAGGGATCCGAAAATGAAATAAGTGCTTGGATGGTTTTAGGAGTTGGATATGTGATCTTTTATGCTAGAAATGGATGCTTGGGCCTAATTAGAGGTTAATAAGCATGGAAATAGGACTTCGGGTTATTGTTCATCGAAGCCGTGCACTGTTCATCGCGACGGGGTACTGTTCATTCGCGTCGGGGTACTGTTCATGGCAGAATTGAAAGTGAGAAAGACGTTTGGATGATTTTAGAGACTTGATTGGAGGTCCTAAGTGGTTTGAGATTTGATTGGGGGTGTTAGGACTGATCTATATTGCATCTAGGGATCAAGGGATTAGTTTGTGGCTTAAATACGTGACTAAATGTCATTTGGAGCAATGTTGGTCATGAGTGAATCTAATGCTATGATATTGCCTTGAGAGTCCGATTATGCGACTAGAGCTAATGCATGTGTAATGCTATGTTGTGATGTCGATTGGGCCTTATTACTATTCGGCCATGGCGTGATGAGTTGAGAAATTATTAATTGAATCGGTGATGTGCCCTAGTGCATTTGGCCATGTGATGAGTGGTGCGAGTCAATTATTAAGAATTGGGCTTGATTCTGCGTGTACTCGATCATGAAATCTTGTTTATGTGAATCGATTGAATTGTGGGCATGGAATGCGATTTGCATGATTTGTGGATGAAAATGTTATGAATACCCTGATGCGCCTATAAGACGCGGGGAGTGTACTTGAATACCCTGATGCGCCTATAAGACGCGGGGAAATGTATTGGTAAATGTGATGGTGAGATGAATACCCTGAGGCGCCTATATGACGCGGGGAAGGTGATACGATTACCCCGAGGCGCCTATATGACGCGGGGAGTGTGATTTTGAATAGTCCGAAATGATAATTGCGGACCTGATTGCTGGAATTGATCCCCTTGAATTTATTGCCATGCATTGTGATTGAATTGTTGATAAGTGCCTAAGTACGAAGCTTGTTACTATAGATTTGGTGGAATATTGATTTGAAGTGTGCATGGTGTCAATTCTCTTTAATTGATAATTTCGAGGTTATTATTACTGCTAGTGGTATGTTGGGTTTTGGTCTTAATAGAGTTGGCTTGGAGGTACTGTTATCCTGAGCGAGGCTTAGGGGTTAGCTTATTGAGATTTATTCTCATAGTTGTATCCCAAAACCTTTTCAGACCCCGACCACTGAAAATGTCGCCGCCGCTTTTGGGATACCGAGACGAATGGACCGTATAGTGACCAAATATGTGATAGGCGATGGTAGGGTGTACTATAGGCACTATAACACCGATTCGATGGAGGAGGAGGACGCTGAAGAGCCAATGGAGTCTGACCCGGAAGATGTGCCACCACCGGCAGATGTCGCGGATCAAGACCGAGTAGGGCCCCTTACTTTTTGGTACATCCTGATGGATGGATGTGGTCTCGTAGAACGCCTACCCTTAGTTGTCATATATTTTGTGGGAACCCTATTTACCCAAGCTGACTGTCTCCCTTGTATCCTCATGTATTTTGTCCTTATGCGTTGTAAGAACGATCGTCTCTTTATGTTATGAAAAATCTCTCATCTTCTAAAGTCATTCTGTTTAATTCTACCATTTGGGTGTTGCATCACTTCCGCATGTGCATATTGCATCGCGTTCAAATTTATTGTCTTGTCGATCCTGGAAGATATATAGCGAGTGAGGGATGTTAGCGTGCCAAAAAGGACACGGGGCGTGACAATACCACTATTATTGGGGCCAAATTTGAAGAACGAATAGCTCAACCCCCTTTGGACATGGACTCCACTCGTTCGTTATCGAGTTTTCTCCGTCTTAAAACTTCTGAGATTGAAAAAGTTTACAAATCCAATTCCAACAAATTCACCTTCTCGTTCCTTTTCGACAATTATTCCTCTCTACCCACCGAAACCGGTCATAAATCGGGAAAGGTGTTCATCTTGGCTTTCTTTGCATTCGTTCTATTCCCAACTTCTAGGACCACTTTTGACCCCTCCATAACCCATATAGCCAGACAAGCATGTTGTCGCTGGGATTATTCGTACATGATCTTAGCTGAGACCTTTCTTTCCTTAAATCGTTCCAAATCTTCAAAAAAGGCTGTTTTCCAAGCGTCCAGCGGGTTACTCCACTTGTGGTTCACCTCTCATATAAAGACTTTCCAACTCCGAGTGGGGTGCTATGAGATCAATGAGCACGTCCACCCTCTTAGATCCTTCCTCAAGTGTCAATCCCTTGTACCTAAATATTCATTTAAAAAGTGGGTTGAGCTATTGGACAATTTGAAACCCCAACATATTAGGTGGCGTCTGACTTGGCCCAAGATTGTGGAGGCTCGCATTTCGGGTATTGAAGATAACCCTATTCCCTTATTGGGATGTACCGGCGCTATGGCGTATTACCCCATTCGAGTGGTGAGGCAATTTGGAGTTCTACAAGAGATACCACCGGATGTTTGTCCCGGGATCTTCTCATTTGATATGACACGAGGAAAGCTCACTAAGGAAACAAAGGAGTTGTATCGGGCCCGGATCAAGCTTATTCTTCACGCTTTGAAGAATTCCCCACTGCAACAAGTTGAATGGCCGGACTATTTGGATGATGAGATGAACGTTCACAGAGCCTCCAAGGAGTATATCCAGAAGTTTAAGGAGTATCGCCAATCAACGTTCGAGCCATATGTACCCGAGTGCGTATCTCCTCGGATTGAAGAAGTAGAGTCATATGAGCCAGAGTACATAGTACCATATGTACCGGGAGTAGAACCGTACATTCCCGAAGATCCAGAGCAGTGGATGTCGGCGGAAGGAGAAGACCCATACTTGTGGGATTCCGATGGATCAGAAGAGCAAGAAGAGTGGAAGCGTCCCCGACTTGGATAGATCCATTCCCCCATTTAGATTTTACATATTTGTTATCTTTTGGATGCTTTTGAACAATCTGATTTGTAATAAATACGTACTATTTCTTTTATGAGCATTTCATGCATACATATAGAAAAGTCAATTACTACGGATCAATGTCTCCAATCCTTAATATTTCCCATACTAATTTGATATTCTGAAAACAGGTGAGTGACAAATACGAGGACTCGTAGCAAAACGCGCAAATTAAGGATGGAACAAGAAGAGCTCGCATCTCGTGTGGGTAATCTGGAAAACCAAATGAATGTGATCGCCACAATGGTGGCGGAGATGAAGGCAATGATGATTGCAAGCCAGGGGAGATACCCCGCTGATCCTAATCCCCAAGCCCCTGCGGGGTCATCCGATGGAGCGAACGCTAATCCGGCGCCTGCCGCTAATCCCACTTTGAATCCGGAGAGACCACCTAAGGATCCTCCTGTTGTAATAGATTTGGAAAAGAAGGAGAAACAGGTCCTCAAAATGGAAGAGGAGATCAAAAGGCTTGCTAAGATTGAAGAGTGTTTGGCGAGTCAAGGTTATGAACTCTCGAGGTTCGACAAAGTAGCACCATTTGAGAAGATAGAGGTTCCTGCTGACTACAAGGAACCGGACTTTGTAAGGAGATATAATGGGACCGGGTGTCCCAAGGCGCACTTGAAGTATTATTTGCGCCGAATGTCTCGATTCTCCGACAACATCCCATTACTGGTTAATACCTTCCAGGAGAGCCTATCTGGGGCAGCCCTGGCGTGGTTTATTGAATTGGAACCGGAAAGGCTCGCCGATTGGGACAAATTGGCAGAAGAGTTCTTTCGGCAATACAAGTTTAATACTTTGACTGCCCTTACCAGAGAAGACCTTCCGAGAACTACAAAAGGAAAGAGCGAGGCCGTTCGCGCCTACGCCCAGAGATGGAGAGCACTAGCTGTGCAAGTAAAGCCGCCCGTCCTGGAAGAAGAACTAATAGATCTGTTTCTCAAGGCCCTTCCATTTGAATTTTTCGACAAGCTGAACACCTCCGGGTGTCGGACATTTGCGCACCTGATCAAGGTGGCGGAGCGCCACGAGTGGGCATTAAGAGAAAAGAAGATACCCGAGGCGCCTTTTAAACGCCAATACCCTTTGAGAAGGGATAATAGGGAGCAAATTGGAAAAGTAGCTTTTGTCCCTAACTCGCCAAAGCCCAGAAATTTCTCGCCTTCAATCCCCACCCAAGGAACATCCTCCTGGACCGCTTCCAAACCACCGGAATTTAGAAAAAAGAACCAAATTGTTTTCACCCCACTACCCCAACCCTTATCCAAATTACTACCAATGCTTCTGGAAAACCGCCTAGTTGCAAAAGAGCCACCTAGAGCTCACCCGCCAAGATTTCCTGGGTATGATGAGACCCAGACGTGCATATACCATATGGGAGAAAGAGGGTATAACGCGGACAACTGTCTCGCTTTGAAGTTCAAGGTGCAAGCATTGATCGATGGAAAAGTTCTAGAGTTCGATAAAGCTGAACCAAATGTGCAGCGGAACCCGCTACTCGAGCATCGCGAGGTGAACGCGATCTTTGGAGGTGAAGAGGAGGAGGTTCTGGAGTTCATAGTGGACATGAGTAAAATGCGGGATGTCTTGACATTGGCCTCGCAATACCCGGAAGGAGAAAGTATTTCCCGGGAGCAAAAGGAGGTTTGCTTAGAAAAGCTGATTAACTTGGGCATCATAGGAAAAATGGAAGACGTCGCTTTCAAGGGGACCTACGTGGCGGTGGACATGCTATCTGAAGAATTTGCGATGAAACCTTCGAGGGGAGCTGTTTTAAAAATACCCTCGGGATATTTGATGAACATCAAAAATGGCCAAGAAATTGAAGAGATAGACGAATATGAAATCCGTCTGGATAAGGCCCGCCGAGGCGATAGAAGGTTTTTGCAAAGGGCCCTAGAGAGGGGCGAGATAGTGGATAAACTTGGAGAAGATAGTGGTGGCTACAACTTTAAAGTGCTATATTCGGCGCCTCCGAGTTTCTTTGTTGATTTTGGAGATGTAGTCCCCGATGGTTGGGGAGGAATGGATGCCCCCGAAAGTGAAGAATTTGTGGGAACGGTCAATGAAGTCAAGGACCAGGCGGTCCTTCAGAATGAACAGGAGAATCGAGAGGTCGATATGCGACTTACTAATCTGGAGACGCACATGCGTCATTTAACAACTATGGTAGCAGATTTATCGCAATTGACGACCAAAAGGAATACTATGGCGGTAGAAGAAAGCATGCAGATTCTGGAGATACGGCGGGCCATATATACACAAAATCGAAAGATCGCTCTACTGGAAGAGCAAGGGGACAATGTGTCGAAGAAAATGGATGAGTTGAAGGAACTGATTACGCCACTCACCCAAGCAAGAAATGTTCCGCCCCAAGGCGTGAACCCAAGAGTGGTCTTCCACACGAAGTATAATGGCGCTGGGTGTCCTCCGGCGCATATATCATACTATCTTCGCCAAATGGTTAGCCACCATGAAGATGACGAAACGCTGATCCGGAATTTCGGACATAGTTTAACGGGCCCCGCATTAGCATGGTTTCAGTTAATTGACCTAGACTGGGTCCCGAGCTGGGAGGATTTATCGGAGCACTTCTTACGTCACTTTGAAGCTGGAATTAGTGGTTATTTCACTAAGGCCAATTTGCTGAATATCAGGAAAGGTGAAGACGAGAGTTTTGAACTCTTCGCTAGGAGGTGGAGGAAATACGCTGTGATGGTGCAACCGCCACTGTCGGAGAGAGAAATGCTGGAGTTCGTACTAAAGTCACTTCCGGCGGAATACTTTGACCGCATGTATGCATATACTTACTCCTCATTCCAACATATGGTGGAAATTGGTATGAGAATTGAGGGGATTATCCTAAGAGTCAGAAAGGAAAGGCAGAGGGATCCGGATGAAGAAAATGCCGTGCTGGTAAGACCAGGTCCAGAACATAACCCTGAAGATGTTCATGAGGACGAAATGATCGGGATGGTAGATACCCCGATTCGTTTCGTGATTGATTTGAACAAAGTTGATAGCTGGGATTTGGAAGCTTCTAGTTCGGAACAACCGTCATCACCAGAAAAGATCATACTGGTGAAGATTAAGTTACCGCCTGTGGAAGAGTACAACTCGAAGGTAGTGCATTGGGATTATGGAACGGGCGAGATTGACGCCATAATGAGATCAGGAAGGTGTTATCCACCGAGAGAAGCGGATTCCGAAAAGAGAGTCCCAACTGCGGAAGAAGTTGAGAAGTTGCAATCGGTCGTAAGGACCGGTGAATATGAGGTCGTTGACCAACTGCGGAAAATGCCGGCACAGATTTCCTTATTAGATCTCTTCAAGAATTCTGAAAAGCACAAGAATGCCCTTTTGAAGGTGCTGGATGAAGTGCATGTTCCGGAGACAATTAACGAAATGCAACTGGAAGACTTCGTAGGTGCTATCCTCTTAAAAGATCAGATATCTTTTTCGGATGAAGATTTCCCGAAAGAAGGGCGAGTCCACAACAGAGCTCTCTACATCGCCGTGAGGTGTCATGGAAAGGAGGTTCCTCATGTTCTGATTGATAATGGCTCTGCTTTTAACCTATGTCCTCCGAGCACTTTGAGAAGCTTGGGGATCAATGAAGATTTTGTGAAAACATCCAAAGCCACCATCCGGTCATTTGACGGAGTCTCCAAGAATGTGGTAGGAGAGATTGAGCTGGACATTGACATTGGACCGGTGACTTTCTCTATACCGTTCCAAGTACTGGATATTCCTAGCGCCTTCACCTTGCTCCCGGGAAGACCATGGATTCATGTGTCCGGAGCGGTACCTTCCTCCCCGCATCAAAAGTTAATTTGTGGTCAAGGGTCAATTGATCACCGTCCATGGCGAGACAGGACATCAGGCCGCTTTAAAAGGGATGATTCCATACATTGAACCCTCAAAGGAGGAGGAGCTGAGTTATCATACCTTCGACATTGTATCTGTCATGCACGTGTCACCGGATGCAAAGGTGGCTATACCGGAGCTTTCGAGACCTGCGACTATGGCGGGAAAAGTGCTACTCTCGAATGGATTTATTCCAGGTGCTGTTGGATTAGGGAAACACGGTCAGGGAATCCTTAACCCTCCGAACTTGAGCTCAAATGACCACAAGGTTGGTCTGGGTTATAATGGAATAGCGAAGAATAATACAGGTCGAGGCCGAGGTCGAAACAAGTGTTACGGAGACCGTGGACGCCGTGGACACCAAGGTGGCCGTTTTATAGGTACCGATGCATGGAAGGCCAAAGGAAAGATGTTCCTAAACCCCTTATTTGAAGTGTTCTCTAAGGGAGGCAAATGGCTGGAAGATGAAGACATCACTGAAGATGCAGAGCCGGACTTATTCAACCCGTTCCTAGATAATCGGGTGAACGTGATAATTGAGTGGCTGGACGATGATTTCCCCACCCTTGAGTAAAAGGCTCTTTCTGAACTTTATCTTTTAATGCATTTTGATTACTGCATTTGTTTTCAAGCTTTTCGCTTTTTAGCACCCTTTGGGTCACATGCTGTGATCCAGGAAGTGCAGTCTTGTATTGCTCTTAATTGCATCTATTAATGAAAATCATCACAAATTTGATTACAGACATGTGGAGCAACGGATTGGTCCGATGATGATAATTGATTCTACCATGAAACTTGAGGCCTGATCCGCCATATGATCTTGGGTTTTAAATAATTTTTGAGAACCAGGATGTCCGGAAGATCGTGGACTAGTTCTCCTTTCTTTGTCTAAAAAAATTGGAATTTGAAAAATGTTTTCATGATAAAAATCATGCATCCTTCAATTTTATCATCTTTGAATACTAACCTTTCATGGTGCATTTCAGGTATGTCATCCCACCCATACATAACAGGTTAATATGTGACTCGGATCAGCTCGATGACTATGCATGCGAAGTTGATATAGACGAGGTTGATGTGAGCGATATCAAGAAAGAATGGGATTGTTTTGAAGAATCTAAGCCTCCTATTTCTGAAGAACCTATCACTATTAATTTGGGGGATTCCGACTGCATTAAGGAAGTGAAAATAGGAGGGCACTTGTCTGCAGCAGATGTTTTAAGAATGATGGCATTGCTCAAAGAATATCAAGATATCTTCGCCTGGTCATATGCTGACATGCTGGGTCTAGATCGTGAAATTGTGGAGCATGCTCTGCCCACAGATCCTTCTTGCACACCAGTAAATCAATCGCCTAGAAGAATGAATCCTGAATTGGCAGATAAGATCAAGGAAGAGGTGATGAAGTTCCTTAAAGTTGGATTTATCGAAGCTGTCCCATATGCTGATTGGGTCGCCAACATCGTACCAGTTAAGAAGAAGGACGGAAGAATTAGAATATGCGTGGATTATCGGGACTTGAACAAAGCTAGTCCCAAGGATGATTTTCCCTTACTGCACATTGATGTGCTCGTTGATAGTACCGCGGGCTTTGAATTATTCTCCTTTATGGATGGATTTTCAGGATATAATCAAATCATGCTGAAGGAAGAAGATAGGATCAAGACCTCATTCACTACGCAATGGGGAACTTTCTGTTACAAGGTAATGCCATTTGGATTGAAAAATGCAGGGGCAACATATCAAAGGGCTATGGTAACCCTTTTTCATGACATGATACATAAGGAAATTGAGGTCTATGTGGACGATATGATTGCCAAGTCCAAGCCTGGAGAAGACCATGTTAAAGTGTTGAAGAAGTTATTTGATCGATTGAGAAAGTATAAGCTCAAGTTGAATCCGGCAAAATGCGTATTTGGCGCAAGATCTGGAAAGCTGCTAGGATTCGTGGTGAGCAGCCGTGGTAGTGAAATTGACCCTTCCAAGATTAAAGCCATATGGGAAATAGGAACTCCTTCCACTGTCAAGGAAGTAAGGGGTCTACTGGGAAGATTGAATTATATATCCAGATTCATATCTCAACTATCAGAAACGGCGAAACCTTTCTTCAAGCTGTTAAAGAAAGGGGCAAAAGTAAAATGGGATGCAGAATGTCAACAAGCATTTGAGAAGATCAAGGAATATTTGGTACAGCCTCCAAGACTGGTACCTCCTATCCCTAACATTCCTTTAACTCTATATCTGACGGTTAACGATGAGTCTTTGGGAGCTTTACTTGCCCAAACTAACCCCAAGGATCATAAGGAACGTGCTATATATTATTTGAGCAAAAAGTTCACAACATCTGAAGTCAAATACCCAGCAGTGGAAAGGACTTGCGTAGCATTGGTTTGGGTCCTCCACAGATTGAGGCAGTATACACTGCATTATCATATAGAGCTGGTCACCGAAAATGACCATATCAAGTACCTTTTGGAGAAGCCAACGTTGCTAGGAAAGATGGCTAAATGGCAAATACTGCTTTCAGAGTTCGATATCAAAACCTCTCCCCAAAAGTCCGTCAAGGGAAGAGCAATTGCTGACATGCTAGCTGAGAATCCTCCTAAGGATGTTTTAGAGCGAAACAAAGGAGGTCAAATTCTGAACATATCTGAAGACAAATGGACAATGTATTTCGACGGCGCAGTGAACCTCACTGGATCGGGTACTGGGGCGGTTCTGATATCCCCCGAAGATCAACATTATCGGGTTTCAGCCAAGTTGGTATTCCCCCGCACCAACAATATTTCTGAATATGAAGCCTGCATTCTTGGGTTACAATTGGCCATATCATTAAAGGTGAAGAAGCTACTGGTATATGGAGATTCCATGCTGATTATTTTACAAACTCAAGGAGAGTGGAAGACGAAGGATCCCAAGCTTATTCCTTATCATAAATACCTAGAAAATCTGATCCAACACTTTGAAGAGATCACTTTCGAATATCTGCCAAGAACTCAGAATCACTTTGCTGATGCTCTGGCCACATTATCAGTAATGTTACAAGTGCAAGATGGCCTTGAGATAGAACCGTTGAGAATTGACATCTTGGAGCAACCTGCATACTGCATGGTCATTGAAGAAGAGCCTGATGAAGAACCGTGGTATCATGACCTTAAAAATTACCTACTGAAGGGCGAATTCCCACAAGACAGTCAACCAGAAGATAAAAAGTACATAAGCAAGATGGCATCTAAATTTTTCCTCAGCGGACAGATCCTATACAAGAGATCCTTTGACTCGGTCTTACTGAGGTGCGTGAATTCCAAAGAAGCAAATCTCATTATGAAAGAGATTCATGAAGGAGAATGCGGACCGCATATGAATGGCCACCTCCTCGCCAAGAAGATTATGAGGCTCGGGTATTCTTGGATGACTATCGAATCGGATTGTAACCAGCATGTTAGATCCTGTCATCAATGTCGGGTATACGGCGACAGGATAAATGCGCCGCCAACCGAGCTACATCAAATGTCAGAACCATGGCCATTCTACATGTGGGGAATTGATATGATTGGCCCTATCAACCCGAAGGCCTCCAACGGACATCGCTTTATTTTGGTGGCTATTGATTATTTCACCAAATGGATTGAAGCTAGCTCATATACCAATGTCACTGCGAATAGTGTGGCCAAATTCATCAAGCGAGATATCATCTCAAGATATGGGATTCCAATAGCCATCATTACAGACAATGGCTCCAATCTGAACAACAAGGTAGTCGATCACCTATTGGAGCAATTTAAGGTACGACACCTTAATTCTTCACCTTACCGCCCGCAAATGAATGGAGCTGTGGAAGCGGCAAACAAGAACATCAAGAAGATATTGGCCAAGACTGCTGAGAAGTATAGAGATTGGCACGAAAAATTGCCATATGCTCTTATGGCTTATCGAACTTCAATACGTACTTCAACCGGGGCAACTCCCTACTCTTTGGTATACGGTATGGAAGCAGTCCTACCAGTAGAGGTGGAAATCCCCTCTTTAAGGATTCTATCTCAGGTAGAGC
Organism: Rhodamnia argentea; assembly: GCF_020921035.1. Classification (NCBI taxonomy): domain Eukaryota; kingdom Viridiplantae; phylum Streptophyta; class Magnoliopsida; order Myrtales; family Myrtaceae; genus Rhodamnia; species Rhodamnia argentea. Next base: position 32,223,504 of record NC_063153.1, on the reverse strand, counting down.
TCACAGAAGAGGAGTGGAACCGGCAGAGACATGAACAGTTAAATTTGATTGATGAAAGGCGATTAAGGGCTATCTGTCATGGTCAGAGCTACCAGAAGAAAGTGGCCAGAGCTTTTAACAAGAAGGTTAAACCTAAGAATTTTGAAACAGGGATGCTAGTTGTGAAGAAAATGCTCCCAAATGCCCAACATCCAGGAGGCAAATTCATGCCAAATTATGAAGGCCCTTACGTGATTCAAAAGGTCTTATCCAGAGGAGCTCTTATACTTGTAAACATGGATGGAGAAGAATTGGCAAGTCCAGTGAATTCGGATGCCGTGAAGAGATATTATCCTTGAAATAAAATTGAGCTTCAGAGCAATTGATGAGCAGATCTGAGTCACATAAGATTTTGCATTCGCATGACATTTGCATACATGCATTTGCATATGTCTGTATTTTGTAGGTGGACTGGGAATCATGAAGAACTTTGCAGAGCAACCGATCAAGACAGGGAAGTTACCCGGTATTTTGGATTACAAATTTTGAATATCTTTAACTGATTTGTTTCCTTTTGTTTTTACAGGAAACGGGAGTCGACATCCGAAGGAGGTAGAAAGGAGTCGCTCCGGGATTTGAAAATTTCGTATATCTTTGAACTGATTTGTTTCCTTTGGTTTTTACAGGAAACGGGAGTCAATGTCCGAAGGAGACAAGAAGAAATCGCTTCGGAACTTAAAATTTTAAATGTCTTGAACTGATTGTTTCCCTTTTGTTTTTACAGGGGACATAAGTCAATATTTGAAGAAGACAGGTATGAGGTTCTCTTCTTTACAAAGTATTTTCATACACTGTCATGCTTAAAAATTTAAAAAATTTTGGATTCGTTAAGCTACAAAGCCCTTTCAAAGAAGCATCCCTTCCAAATTACAAAAACATCTTCTGAACATATCTTTTGATAAGAACATTTTGCAAGCGATGAATTTTGATGAAAACGCCCTGAGTTTCTATAAAAGGGCATGTTTTGAAAGTTTTTCAAAAGACTGATCCTTCAGATGAAAAGAGGCAAACATTATCCTCAAACACGTCCCCGATACACTTGAGTGATGAGTGAGAGTGATAGAGTGAAAGAGCTTAATTTTGGGACGTAGGGATCATTCGCGACGATTACATGGATTGAAATGATGAAAGGCATTTCCATTCCAAAATTATCCATACACAATTATATCCCTTGACAACCAATCTAAGCCAAAAGGGAGAATTTTCTGAATATAACTCTGTCAAGAACCACCCCACACTGGGGCATATTTGGAGGTTCATTGGATGATTCCTTGGAGAAAAGGTCGGGTAAGACTTTATTGTGCTAACCTGTATCAATCTTTTTGTGATAGCTTCGGGTGATTTCCGGCAAAGACTTGGAACACCTCAAAGTGAAGAAAAGCACTTCATTTCTATATCCCAAACACTTACCCTTTGAAAAGCCAATTTGAGCCTTTGAATGTTCATTTCTAAACCCTTGTTGGTGATCACCTCCCTACACTGGGGCAAACAAAGGAATTACCAGCAATGAGTTAAAAAGCATGATCGGAAGAATTTTGATACTGGTCTCAAAAGAGCCACTCAATGCGAAAATGATAAAGAATGAAAGGGCTAGAAAAAGCAAAGTGCCTGGTAAAAGCAAGGCCAAAGCCCATGAAAAGAGCACCCCGAAAAGGGGCAAATCCTGAGGAAAAATCATCAAGATGAAAAGAAGAAAATCCTCAAAGTCAATTGAACAAAAATGATCATGAATCTATTGCAAAAGCAAATGAATGCTGGGAAAAATGTCAAGGTGATCACCAAAGTTCACCCCTCTTTTGAAAATATGGCCATTCTTAAAGAGCCCACCTTAAACCAAGATACAACCTGTCACCAAAACTTTTCCGATCTAAGAGGTGTTTCAGGTTGATGCAAGAAATCATACAGGAAGCTACCGCTTAAAGAGGTAAGTACAATCCTGTCTTATCATGACTTCAGGGTTCTTGACTTGTAGACCCGAAGAAGCTATTTCAGATCAAAATTCATTTCTAAGCCTCAAAATAAATATCCTTTGATGAGCCTTTGACCTGGCCCGAATTACGGTCCCTTTAAAATGCCTTCTCCGATTAGTCGGATTGTATGCATCTCGAATGATCCCGAAACCTCAAGGTTAGGTTTTCCGTGAGCAGATTTGAATTTCAAGAAAAACCTTCCCAAATGGTGAGAAGCCCTCTTGGATGAAGGAAAACCCTTTTGAAAAACTTTTAAAACAACCTTTTTGTGGAACACTCGGGATGTCGTCATTCAAAATCCATCCCCAGTGAAAATGTGAACTTGTGATTGGATACATTCCCTTCACAAATATTTTTGAAAATTTGTCTGGAATTCTTAAATTTCTCTCAAGAACTTAAAATTGTCATTCTAATAATATTTGATTGAACTTTCTGCAGGTTCCCCGGTGACCCCAAATACTCAGAAAAGTTGCATTTTAAAATTTGATTAACTTGGATTTTCTGCAGGTCTTCCGGCATCCCCGGGTCCTCGGATCCTCTTTTAGAAATTTTGAAATAGGGTTTGAGCTCTGTAGGTACACTAGTCAACCTAGGTCCTCGGATGGCACCCTCTCGGACGGTGAGTAGCTGGAGAGACGAAAACCGATCCGCTTATTTGAAAATTTGAAATAGGGTTTGAGCTCTGTAGGTACACTAGTTAACCTAGGTCCCCGGATGGCACCCTCTCGGACGGTGAGTAGCTGGAGAGATGAAAGCCGATTTGCTTATTTGAATATTTGAAATAGGGTTTGAGCTCTGTAGGTACACTAGTCAACCTAGGTCATCAGATGGCACCCTCTCGGACGGTGAGTAGCTGGAGAGACGAAAGCCGATCTGCTTATTTGAAAATTTGAAATAGGGTTTGAGCTCTGTAGGTACACTAGTCAACCTAGTTCCTCGGATGGCACCCTCTCGGACGGTGAGTAGCTGGAGAGACGAAAGCCGATCTGCTTATTTGAAAATTTGAAATAGGGTTTGAGCTCTGTAGGTACACTAGTCAACCTAGGTCCTCAGATGGCACCCTCTCGGACGGTGAGTAGCTGGAGAGACGAAAGCCGATCTGCTTTTTAGATGGTGAGTCCCCGCATGGAGGATAGCCAATCTCTTTTAAATAGGTGAAACCCCTTTGTTACAAGGGTGAACCTCCCCCTCGAACGGTGAGTAGCTGGAGAGACGAAAGCCGATCTGCTTTTTAGATGGTGAATCCCCGCACGGAGGATAGCCAATCTCTTTTAAATAGGTGAAACCCCTTTGTTACAAGGGTGAACCTCCCCCTCGAACGGTGAGTAGCTGGAGAGACGAAAGCCGATCTGCTTTTTAGATGGTGAGTCCCCGCATGGAGGAAAGCCAATCTCTTTTAAATAGGTGAAACCCCTTTGTTACAAGGGTGAACCTCCCCCTCCGACGGTGAGTAGCTGGAGAGACGAAAGCCGATCTGCTTTTTAGATGGTGAGTCCCCGCATGGAGCATAGCCAATCTCTTTTAAATAGGTGAAACCCCTTTGTTACAAGGGTGAACCTCCCCTTCCAGACGGTGAGTAGCTTCCTAGATGAAAGCCGATCTGCCCCTTTTTTTTTAAAAATATTGAGTCCCCAGTGGATAGTCAAACCCATTTTGAATAGGTGAAACCCCTTTGTTACAGGGTTGAACCTCCCTCCTAAGTCTTCAAATCACCACTCGACACCGGACGAACGCCGACCATTGCAAATCTCGCCGTTCATCCAAAGGTAATTCCATACACCGAATCTTTCAACCTCGGATCAACAAGTCTCAAACCATATACAGGTGAGCCACAGGTAAGTCTCTCTTCTTATCTCTCTTTCATATAAATGAGCATGAACTGAAATAATTCCCCACGTAGTCCGAGCTTTAACGACAAAGGTAAAGTAATCGAATGTCAAGACTTATTTTCTTTAGATTTTTCCCCAGCAGAGTCGATTAAGGATCCAGGTGTCACCTTGTCTTTGAAAGCAACCTCTAACCGAGATTACTTTCAAAGAGGGGCAACTGTTGACACCTGAATTTTTCAGTCAGTTTTCCTTTAGTTTTATTTTCCAAAATTCACTAAAAATTCACAAAAAATTAAAAAATTAAAAAATCAACATTGGAAGCCTTGGCCAAGCTTAAGGAACCAATTTGGAACAAAATATAATTTTTCATATTTTTCGCATTTTTTTTAATATTTTAGGAAAATAGGAAAATACTTGAAAATTCATAAAAATATTTTTTTTTTTTTTTTTTTTGATGACCCAGGGAACCCCCGCACGGCCGGCAGCCGGGGGGTAAACCCTGGGGGCAACACGTGCTAGCCACCACACACGTGCCACCGGGTAAGTCACCCCGCGACGCCTCCGGGATTTGAACACTCGACCTTTTGCGAGAGGAAGAGTGCGCAAGCCAACTGCGCCACCCGTGTGGGTGGTTAAAAAATATTTTTCGAGGTCACAAAAATACAGAAAAATGTCCAATATTTCTCTTTTAATTCCCTTTTCATATTGACCTCAAGAGAAATTAAAAGTTGAGTTCAATTTTAGGTGTTCCTTCACAATGCCTAAGGTTGAATTTGCACAAAAAATACCAATTGAGTCTTTTTATTTGCAATTTTTGCACATTTAAGGTTTAGACATTCAATTGCAGCCCCTTTGAACTTCAATTTGATTAATTGCACCCTCAATTGCGCGAATTGCACGAATTGCACAGAAATTCTTAAAAATGTTGCAATTAAGTCCTTCAACTTTGCAATTTTTGAAATTACTTCCAATTGGGGAACTTTCTATACACAATTGGGCTACCCCTAAGGTTTTTGAACATTATGAATCAATTGGCATGGGTCTCGTGGTCCAATTTTATCAAATTGACGTCCAATTGAAGTTTTCCCCAATTTGGGCAAATAGAAAAATTTGGGGTTTTTGTGCAAATTGATGGGAAATTTTGGGCAAAAACACATTTCTAGATAATATCCAGGGTTCTGAATCCAATTTTGAAGTTTAATTGCAAAAATTCCCAGCCAATTTTGTTTAATTTTGAAAATTGAATGAAATTCACTGCCCGAACCGGTTCAGACCGGTCTAATCATTGGTCGGACCGGGTGAACCCGTCCCGAAAGTTGTCGTCGTCCCCAACAGATTTGTGCATTTTGCTGGTTTGAACAATGGATTTCAACGGCTAAATTGGGGATCAATTCGTGCATAATCGATCCAATTTAGGTGGGGCTTTTGACCCTCGAGCTAATGCCCGTCGATTGCCATCGGCGGCACGGCCAATGGCCGCCGGAGGTGGTCGAAATCGCCGGTCAAAGCTCCGGTGTTCGAAAAAGTCAACATTTGCAATCCCGTGTCAAATTAGCGCGCATTTGGTGATCGACGGAGGCTTGACGGACGTTGGACGGAATCCTAACGATTCCGTCACCGTCCGGCGAGCCTAAACCCGCGTGATTGGCACGTGAGAGCCTCGGCCGACTCAAGCCCGTGCGCGCGCGATTTTTGAAAATGAGTATAAAAGGTTTGAGAGGATTCTAGAATAGAAGGGGGCTCATTTTGGCTCGCACAAAGACAGAATAGAGAGAGAAAGAGAGAGATTAAGAGAGAGAGAAGCTCCGGCGACGCAATAGTCGGAGTTGCGGACCGAATCTGTGAGGTCTTGGCCCAATCGATTCAGAGCCAATCAGAGCCGGCGATCAAGTTCGGAAGTCCACCGGAGCTGAGGAGAAGCGATCGCAACCGCCAAATCGGCTCGGCGTCTTCAAAACAGGTAAGTTGAACTTCAAACCTTGCTTCTGTGCATCAATGGCATCTTGAGGTTCCGAGTGCGATCTTTGAAATTGCTGTGTGCATTTTTGTTCGGGAGCATTGTTGATCATCATCGTACCTCTGTTTTGTCATGATTTTGCACAAAAACTCGTCAATCGAGTCCGTAAAACCAACCTCCATGGCCGTCTACCGTCGAAGCTCGTCCAAGTAATTCTGGACCAAACCAGGTCAATCTGACCTGCGGGTAAGGTTTCTGAACCTCTTTAGAGTGTATCTTGTGAATGAATCAAGCTGTCATGCTCTTTATTATGCGATTGAGTTCTGCAATTTTGAATCAGTGCGAGTTCGATTAGTGTGCATTCTGTGGATGATATTGTTCGATTTTTGGACATATTGATCTAGTGTTTCTCACGAGTCTTTTGGCGTTGGTTTGAGGTCATTTCGGCGAGATCTCACCGTTGGATCTCGCCGGAGGAACCTCACCGTCCGTTCTAGCGTCGTCTCGAGGTAGACGACGATGCTGAGGTGTCAAGTTAACTAGTCAACTAGCTTAGGTGTCACCTTGCCATTGGTCCAGCCTAGATCCGAGTCGGCTCGGCCGTTGGCGCGAGCGAGCCGATTCGGATCTGATCCAACGGTCCAGATTAGTAGGTAGATTTGATTACGGACCGTTGGATCGCGTTTTTGTATTTTCGAAAAATTGATATATTATATTGAAATAAGAAATAGTAGAACGGTGCCGTTTTAGCCAATGCATGCGACGTCGTTTTTGGCTTCAAAGGGAATGAACGGTCGGGATTAGATCATAGGTTCAATCGCGACCGTCCGAGTGTTTAATTCATACGGTGTCGTTTCGGTAAGAATAGGATGAACTGCTGAGATTAGATCTAGGTTAGATCTTGACCGTTCGTTCATTAAGGCTATGCGGCGTCGTTTTATACTTGAGCGAGTAGACGGCCCGGATCAAATTTAGATTAGATCGTGATCGTCCGTCCTTTAATAACCGGAGGCGACGTCGTTTTTGTGTAGAAGGTCGAGACGTCGCCGTTTCTATCTGAGGGAGAGTCGACAGCTGAGATTAAATCTTGAATTGATCTCGGCCGTCCATTCCTTTTCTGTATATTTGAATATTAGGAATTAATATTAGAAAATCAAAAAATATTACATAAATAGGGGACGTTGTCGTTTTGAGTGATGAGTGGTTCAGGGGCGGTCGGACCGGGTTGACCGGTCGTTGACCGGTTTGACCCGGTCCGATTTATTAAAAAATAAATAAGTAAAAATAAAAAGAATTTTCCAAAAATCCAAAAAAATTTCAAAAATACTTAGAAAATTCATAAAAATTCCCAGATTTGCATAAAAAATTGGGCATTTGTGTGTATTTTTGTGACCTCGAAAGGTATTTTTTTATGATTTTTCAAAGATTTTTCTATTTTTCGAAAATATTAAAAAATGTGAAAAATATGAAAAAAAAATTTTGTTCCAAATTGGTTCCTTATGCTTGGCCAAGGCTTCCAATGTTGATTTTTAATTTTTTGATTTTTTTGTGAATTTTTGGGAATTTTGGAAAATAAAACTAAATGAAAACCGATTAAAAATTCAGGTGTCAACAGCGAGGAATCCTCATGCGACCAAGACGGCCCCGAAGCGCTCCCCGATTAAGAAGAAGGAAATCATCACCATATCCTCTTATGACGAAGAAGATGTCAAGTTTCCCGAGATAGTAGAGATTTCATCGGATGAGGACACCACTCCGACTGTCTAGTTTAGTATGACTTTGGGGCATTTTATAGGTTTCATTACGTTTTGAGTCGATTATGTATTTTCATCGACATTTGTTGTCCGAACATCTTTAGATGCTATTATGTCTATCCCTTTCGATTTATTGTACTAGACTTGTAAATTCCATGGATTGTCAAATTAAAGTTGTAAAAGCGACTTTTTACCCCGATTACGCTTAAACGATCCTAATCAAATTACATGCCATCTTTGGGTGAGATTAGGTCCATAACTACCCTATTTGGCTTATCTGGGTCAAATGGGAGTAGTTGACCCTCATGTTACCAAAAGATGACATGGAATTTGGTTAGCACATTTGCATCACATTTCATGCATATGCATATTAAATCCGTGGTAATTGATTTTAGGATCATCATTTTTGCATTCTTTTTAGATCATGGGGAATGGAGACATCAAGATCATTCCGGTACCACGCAAAGAACTCTTTATATGGTGGGATCGCCTCAACATCGTCAACAAGGCTTACGTGGAAGGACGTTTAGGACGACTTATAGATTTGATCAAAGTGGAATACCAACCGGTGCTCATTCAAGCACTAGCCAAGGCATGGGACACGCGTACAATGACATTTAACTTCCAAGGGTTAGAGTTGACCCCTACGCTCGAGGAGTATACTGCTATTATCGGAGCCAAATTTGAAGAACGTATAGCTCAACCTCCTTTGGACATGGACTCCACCCGTTCGTTATCGAGCTTTCTCCGTCTTAAAACTTCTGAGATTGAAAAAGTTTACAAGTCCAATTCTAACAAGTTCACCTTCTCGTTCCTTTTCAACAATTATTCCTCTTTACCCACCGAAACCGGTCATAAATCGGGAAAGGTGTTCATCTTGGCTTTCTTTGCATTCGTCCTATTCCCGACTTCTAGAACTACCTTTGACCCTGCCATTGTCCATATAGCCAGACAAGCATGTTGTCGCTGGGATTATTCGTACATGATTCTAGCTGAGACCTTTCTTTCCCTAAATCGTTCCAAGACTTCGAAAAAGGCCGTTTTCCAAGCATCTAATGGGCCACTCCACATGTGGTTAACCTCTCATATAAAGACATTCCAACTCCGAGTAGGGTGTTATGAGATCAACGAGCACGTTCACCCTCTTAGATCCTTCCTCAAGTGTCAATCCCTCGTACCCAAGTACTCGTTCAAAAAGTGGGTTGAGCTATTAGAAGATTTGAAGCCTGAACATGTTAGATGGCGTCTGACTTGGCCTAAGATTGTGGAGGCTCACATTATGGGTGTGGAAGATAGTCCTATTCCCTTATTGGGATGTACTAGCGCTATGGCGTATTACCCCATCCGAGTGGTGAGGCAATTTGGAGTTCTACAAGAGATACCACCGGATGTTTGTCCCGGGATTTTCTCATTTGATATGACACGGGGAAAGCTTACAAAAGAAGCAAAGAAGTTATATCAGGCTCGGATCAAGCTTATTCTTCACGCTTTGAAGAATTCCCCGCTGCAACAAGTTGAATGGCCGGACTATTTGGACGACGAGATGAACATTCACGTAGCCTCCAAGGAGTATATCCAGAAGTTTAAGGAGTATCGCCAATCAATGGTCGAGCCATATGTACCTGAGTGTGTATCTCCTCGGATTGAAGAGGTGGAGTCATATGAGCCAGAGTACATAGTACCGTACGTACCGGGGGTAGAGCCGTACATTCCCGAGGATCCGGAGCAGTGGATGTCGGAAGAAGGAGAAGACCCATACTTGTGGGATTCCGATGGATCAGAAGAACAAGAAGAGTGGAAGCGTCCTAGACTTGGATAGATTCATTTCCCCATTTAGATTTTACATATTTGTTGTCTTTTGAACACTTTTGAACACTTTGGTTTGTAATAAATACATACTATTTCTTTTATGAGCATTTCATGCATACATATAGAAAAGTCAATTACCATGGATCAATGCCTCCAAATCTTTTAATATTTTCCATACTGATTTGATGTTCCGAAAAACAAGTGAGTGACAAATACGAGGACTCGTAGTAAAACGCGCAAATTAAGGATGGAACAAGAAGAGCTCGCACCTCGTGTGGGTAATCCGGAGAACCAAATGAATGTGATCGCCACAATGGTGGCGGAGATGAAAGCGATGCTGATCGCTAGTCAGGGGAGATACCCCGTCGACCCTAATTCTCAAGCCCCTGCGGGGTCATCTGATGGAACGAACGCTAATCCGGCGCCCGCCGCTAATCCCACCCCGAATCCGGAGAGATCGCCTAAGGATCCTCCTGTTGTGATAGATTTGGAAAAGAAGGAGAAACAGGTCCTCAAAATGGAAGAGGAGATCAAAAGGCTGGCTAAGATCGAAGAATGCTTGGCAAGTCGGGGTTATGAACTTTCGAGGTTCGACAAGGTTGCACCATTTGAAAAGATAGAGGTTCATGCTGACTACAAGGAACCGGACTTTGTGAGGAAATATAATGGGACCGGGTGTCCCAAGGCACACTTGAAGTACTATTTGCGCCGAATGTTGCAATTCTCGGACAACATTCCGTTCTTGGTTAACACCTTCCAAGAGAGCCTATCTGGGGCAGCCCTGGCGTGGTTCATTGAATTGGAGCCAGAGAGGCTCGCCGATTGGGACAAACCGGCGGCCGAATTCCTTCGGCAATACAAGTTTAACACTTTGACCGCCCTCACTAGAGAGGACCTTCCGAGAACCGTAAAGGGAAAGAGTGAGGCCGTTCGCGCCTACGCCCGCAGATGGAGGGCACCGGTTGTGCGGGTAAAGCCGCCCGTCCCGGAAGAAGAACTAATAGACCTGTTTCTCAAGGCCCTCCCCTTTGAGTTTTTCGACAAGCTGAACACCTCCGGGTGTCAAACATTTGCGCACCCGATCAAGGTGGCGGAGCGCCACGAGTGGGCACTAAGGGAGAAGAAGATACCTAAGGCGCCTTTCGTACGCCAATACCCTTTGAGAAGGGATAATAGGGAGCAAACTGGAGAAGTAGCCTTTGTCCCTAACCCGCCAAAACCTAAAAATTTCTCACCTTCAATCCCTACCCAAGGAACGTCCTCCTGGACCGCTTCCAAACCACCAGAATTCAGAAAAAAGAACCAAATTGCTTTCACCCCACTACCCCGACCCTTATCCAAATTACTACCAATGCTTCTGGAGAACCGCTTAGTTGCAAAAGAGCCACCTAGAGCTCACCCGCCAAGATTTCCTGGGTATGATGAGACCCAGACGTGCATATACCACATGGGAGAAAGGGGACATAACGTGGACAACTGTCTCGCTCTCAAGTTCAAGGTGCAAGCATTGATCGATGGAAAAGTTCTAGAGTTTGATAAGGCTGAACCAAATGTGCAGCAGAACCCGTTACCTGAGCATCGCGAAGTGAACGCGATTTTTGGAGGCGAAGAAGAAGAGGTTCTGGAGTTCATAGTGGATATGGGTAAAATGCGGGATGTCTTGACATTGGCCTCACAATACCCGGAAGGAGAGAGTATTTCCCGGGAGCAAAAGGAGGTGTGCTTAGAAAAGTTAATCAATCTGGGTGTTATAGGAAAAATGGAAGATGTCGTTTTCAAGGGGACCTATGTGGCGGTGGACATGCTGTCTGAGGAGTTCGCGATGAAACCTACAAGGGGAGCTGTTTTGAAAATACCCTCGGGATATTTAATGAGCATCAAAGATGGCCAAGAAATTGAAGAGATAGACGAATATGAAGTCCGTCTGGATAAAGCACGCAGAGGTGATAGAAGATTTATGCAGAAGGCTCTTGGGAGAGGAGAAATAGTGGACAATCTCGGAGAAGATAGTAGCGGTTATAACTTTAAAGTGCTATATTCGGCGCCCCCGAGTTTCTTTGTGGACTCTGGAGAAATAGTTCCTGATGGGTGGGGTGGAATGGATGACCCCGAAAGTGAGGAATTTGTGGGAACGGTCGATGAAGTTAAAGACCAAACGGCTCCTCGGAATGAACAGGTGAATCAGGAATCCAACGTGTGACTTTCTAATTTGGAGACCCATATGCGACATTTAACAACCATGATAGCGGAATTATCGCAACTGATGACTAAGAATGACGCCACGAGAGTAGAAGAGAACATGCAGATTCTGGAAATGCGGCGGGCTATAGAGACACAAAATCGAAAGATCGCCCTACTGCAAGAGCAAGGAGACGATGTGTCAAGAAAGATGGATGAGTTGAAAGAGATGATTACGCCACTTACCCATGCAAGAAATGTTCCGCCTCAAGGCGCGAACCCGAGAGTGGTCTTTCGCGCGAAGTATAATGGCGCCGGGTGTCCCTTGGTGCATATCTCGTATTATCTCCGTCAAATGGTTGGCCACCATGAAGATGACGAAACATTAATCCGGAATTTCGGACATAGTATGACAGGCCCCGCACCGGTATGGTTCCAATCGATTGATCTGGACCGGGTCCCAAGCCGGGAGGAATTATCAGAACACTTCATACGGCATTTTGAAGCTGGAATCAGAGGTTATTTCACTAAGGCTAATCTGTTGAACATCCGGAAAGGTGAAGATGAGAGTTTTGAACTCTTCGCCAGGAGATGGAAGAAACATGCTGCGATGGTCCAACCGCCACTGTTAGAGAGTGAAATGCTGGAGTTCGTGCTGAAGTCACTTCCGGCGGAATACTTTGACCGCATGTATGCATATACATATTCGTCGTTCCAACATCTGGTGGAGATCGGCATGAGAATCGAGGGAATTATCTTGAGGGTCAGAAGGGAAAGGCAGAGGGATCTGGATGAAGAAAATGCCACGCTGGTAAGGCCAGTGTCCGAACATAACCCCGAGGATGTTCATGAGGATGAAATGATCGGGATGGTAGATACCCCGATTCGTTTCGTAATTGATTTGAACAAAATCGATAGCTGGGAGTTGGAAGCTTCTAGTTCGGAAAAACCGTCAACATTTAAGTTATCACAAGAAGAGATCATACCGGTAAAGATAAAGTTGCCGCCTGTAGAAGAATATAACTCAAGGGCAGTTCACTGGGATTATGGAACAGGCGAGATTGACGCCATAATGAGATCGAGAAGATGTTATCCACCAAGAGAGGCGGATTCCGAAAAGAAAGACCCGACCGCAGAAGAAGTTGAGAAGTTGCAATCGGTCGTGAGGACCGGTGAATATGAGGTCGTTGACCAACTGCGGAAAATGCCGGCACAAATTTCCTTATTGGATCTCTTCAAGAATTCTGAAAAACACAAGAATGCCCTCTTGAAAGTGCTAGATGAGGTGCATGATCCAGAGACAATTAACGAAGTTCAACTAGGGGACTTCGTAGGTGCTATCCTCTTGAAAGACCAGATATCCTTCTCAGATGAGGATTTCCCAAGAGAAGGGCGTGTGCATAATAGAGCCCTCTACATCGCCGTGAGGTGCCATGGAAAGGAGGTTCCTCACGTCCTGATTGATAACGGTTCCGCTTTTAACCTATGTCCTCTAAGCACTTTGAGAAGCTTGGGGATCGATGAAGATTTCGTGAAGACATCTAAAGCTACCATCCGGTCATTTGATGGAGTCTCTAAAAATGTTGTAGGAGAGATCGAGCTGGACATTGACATCGGACCGGTAACTTTTTCTATACCGTTCCAAGTATTGGACATTCCTAGTGCCTTCACCTTGCTCCTGGGAAGACCATGGATTCATGTGTCCGGAGCGGTACCTTCCTCCTTGCATCAAAAGTTAAAATTTGTGGTTAAGGGTCAGTTGATCACCGTCCATAGCGAGACGGGACATCGAGCCGCTTTAAAAGGGATGGTTCCATACGTCGAGCCTTCAAAGGAGGAGGAGCCGAGTTATCATACCTTCGACATTGTATCTGTCATGCATGTATCGCCGGATGCAAAAATAGCTGCACCCGAGCTTTCGAGACCCGCGACTATGGTGGGAAAGGTGCTACTCTCGAATGGATTTATTCCAGGTGTCGGATTAGGGAAGTACGGTCGGGGAATCCTTAACCCTCCGAATTTGAGCTCAAATGACCACAAGGTTGGTCTGGGTTATAATGGAATAGTGAAGAATAACACGGGTCAAGGCCGAGGTCGAAACAAATGTTATGGAGACCGTGGAGGCCGTGGACGCCAAGGTGGCCGTTTTGTAGGCACCAATGCATGGAAAGCTAGAGGGAAGATGTTTCAAAATTCCTTATTCGAAGTATTCTCTAAAGGAGGCAAATGGCTGGAAGACGAGGACATCTCCGAGGATGCAGAGCCGGACTTATTCAACCCATTCCTAGATAATCGGGTGAATGTGATCATTGAGTGGCTGGATGATGATTTCCCCACCCCGGAGTAAAAGGCTCTTTCTGAACTTTATATTTTAATGCATTTTGATTACTGCATTCGTTTTTAATTCCTTTCTTCTTTAGCACCCTTTGGATCTCGTACTATGATCCAAGAAGTGCAGTATTGTATTGCTTTTAGTTGCATCTATTAATGAAAATCATCACAAATTTGATTACAGACATATGGAGCAACGGATTGGTCCGATGATGACAATTGATTCTACCATGAGACTTGAGGCCCGATCCGCCATATGATCTTGGGTTTTAAATAGCTTTTGAGAACCAGGATGTCCGGAAGATCGTGGACTAGTTCTCCTTTCTTTGTCTAAAAATTGGAATTTGAAAAAATGTTTTCATGATAGAAAATCATGCATTCTTCAATTTTATCATCTTTGAATACTAACCTTTCATGGTGCATTTCAGGCATGTCATCCCACCCATACATAACAGGTTAATATGTGACTCAGATCAGCTCGATGACTATTCATGTGAGGTTGACATAGACGAGGTTGATGTGAGCGATATCAAGAAAGAATGGGATTGTTTTGAAGAATCCGAACCCCCTATCTCTGAAGAACCCATCACTTTTAATTTGGGAGATTCCGATTGCGTCAAAGAAGTGAAAATAGGAGGACACCTGTCTGCAGCAGATGTTTTAAGAATGACGGCGTTACTCAAGGAATATCAAGATATTTTCGCCTGGTCATATGCTGACATGCCGGGTCTAGACTGTGAAATTGTGGAGCATGTTTTGCCCACAAATCCTTCTTGCACACCAGTAAATCAATCGCCCGGAAGAATGAATCCTGAACCGGCGAATAAAATCAAGGAAGAGGTGATAAAGCTCCTTAAGGTTGGATTTATCGAGGCTGTCCCATATGCTGATTGGGTCGCCAACATCGTACCAGTTAAGAAGAAGGATGGGAGAATTAGAATATGCGTGGATTATCGGGACTTGAATAAAGCCAGTCCGAAAGATGATTTTCCCTTACCGCACATTGATGTACTCGTCGATAGTACCGCGGGCTTTGAATTATTCTCCTTTATGGATGGATTCTCGGGATATAATCAGATCATGTTGAAGGAAAAAGATAAGATCAAGACCTCATTCACTACACAATGGGGAACTTTCTGTTATAAGGTAATGCCCTTTGGATTGAAAAATGCAGGGGCAACATATCAGAGGGCTATGGTGACCCTTTTTCATGACATGATACATAAGGAGATTGAGGTCTATGTGGACGATATGATTGCCAAGTCCAAGCCTGGAGAAGACCATATTAAAGTGCTGAAGAAGTTATTTGATCGATTGAGAAAATACAAGCTTAAGTTGAATCCTGCGAAATGTGTATTTGGCGCAAGATCCGGAAAGCTGCTAGGGTTTGTGGTGAGCAGTCGTGGTATTGAAATTGACCCTTCCAAGATCAAGGCTATATGGGAAATAGGGACTCCTTCTACTGTTAAGGAGGTAAGGGGCCTACTTGGAAGATTGAATTACATATCCAGATTTATGTCTCAACTATCAGAAACGGCTAAACCCTTTTTCAAGCTCCCGAAGAAAGGCGCAAAAGTCAAATGGGATTCAGAATGTCAATAAGCATTTGAGAAGATCAAGGAATATTTGGTACAACCCCCAGTACTAGTACCTCCTATCCCTAACATTCCTTTAACTCTATATCTGACGGTTAATGACGAATCCTTGGGAGCTTTACTTGCCCAAACTAACCCCAAGGATCGTAAAGAGCGGGCCATATATTATTTGAGCAAAAAGTTCACAACATCTGAAGTCAAGTACCCAGTAGTGGAAAGGACTTGCGTAGCATTGGTTTGGGTCCTCCACAGATTGAGGCAGTATACGCTGCATTATCATATAGAACTGGTCACCGAGAATGACCCCATCAAATACCTTTTGGAGAAACCAACATTGTTAGGAAAGATGGCTAAATGGCAAATACTGCTTTCAGAGTTCGATATCAAAACCTCTCCCCAAAAGTCTGTCAAGGGAAGAGCAATTGCAGACCCGCTAGCTGAGAATCCTCCTAAAGACGTTTCAGAGCAAAACAAGGGAGGTCAAATCCTGAACATATCCGAAGACAAATGGACAATGTACTTTGATGGCGCAGTGAACCTCACTGGATCGAATCTTGGGGCAGTTCTGATATCCCCCGAAGATCAACATTATCCAGTTTCGGCCAAGTTGGTATTTCCATGCACCAACAACATTTCTGAATATGAAGCCTGCATACTTGGATTACAATTGGCCATATCATTAAAGGTGAAGAAGCTACTAGTATATGGAGATTCCATGCTGATTATCTTACAAACCCAAGGGGAGTGGAAGACAAAAGATCCCAAACTTATTCTTTTCATAAATACCTCGAGGAGCTGATCCAACATTTTGAGGAGATCACTTTTGAATATCTGCCAAGAACTCAAAATCATTTTGCTGATGCTCTGGCCACATTATCAGCCATGTTACAAGTGCAAGATGGCCTTGAGATAGAGCCGTTAAGGATTGACATCCTGGAGCAACCTGCATACTGCATGGTCATTGAAGAAGAACCCGATGAAGAACCGTGGTATCATGACATCAAGAATTATATGCTGAATGACGAATTCCCACAGGACAGTCAACCAGAAGATAAGAAATACATAAGCAAGATGGCATCTAAATTCTTCCTCAACGGGCAGATTTTATACAAGAGGTCCTTTGACTCAGTCCTATTGAGGTGCGTAAACTCAAAAGAAGCAAATCTCATTATGAAAGAGATTCATGAAGGAGAATGCGGGCCGCATATGAATGGTCACCTCCTCGCCAAGAAAATTATGAGACTCGGATACTACTGGATGACTATCGAGTCGGATTGCAACCAGCATATTAGATCCTGTCATCAATGTCGGGTATACGGTGACAGGATAAATGCGCAGCCAACCGAGCTACATCAAATGTCAGAACCATGGCCATTATGCATGTGGGGAATTGATATGATTGGCCCTATCAACCCAAAGGCCTCCAACGAACATCGTTTCATTCTGGTGGCTATTGATTATTTCACCAAATGGATTGAAGCCAGCTCATATGCCAATGTCACTGCGAACAACGTGGCTAAATTCAACAAGCGAGATATCATCTCAAGATATGGGGTTCCAAGAGCCATCATCACAGACAATGGCTCCAATCTGAACAACAAGGTGGTCGATCAATTATTGGAACAATTTAAGGTGCGACACCTTAATTCTTCACCTTACCGCCCACAAATGAATGGAGCTGTGGAGGCGGCAAACAAGAACATCAAGAAGATATTAGCTAAAACCACTGAGAAATATCGAGACCGGCACGAAAGATTGCCATACGCTCTCATGGCCTATCGAACTTCAATTCGTACCTCAACCGGGGCAACTCCCTACTCTTTAGTATACGGTATGGAAGCAGTCCTACCAGTAGAGGTGGAAATCCCCTCTTTAAGGATCCTGTCTCAAGTTGAACTATCAGAAGATGAGTGGAACCGACGGAGACACGAACAATTGAATTTGATTGATGAAAAACGATTGAAGGCCATCTGCCACGGTCAAAGCTACCAGAAGAAAGTAGCCAGAGCTTTTAACAAGAAGGTTAAACCTAGAAATTTTGAAGCGGGGATGCTAATTGTGAAGAAAATGCTCCCAAATGCACAACACCCAGGAGGCAAATTTATGCCAAATTATGAAGGCCCCTACGTGATTCAGAAGGTCTTATCCGGGAGAGCTCTTATACTTGTAAACATGGATGGAGAAGAGTTGGCGAGTCCAAGAAATGCAGACGCCGTGAAGAGATATTACCCTTGAAATAAAATTGAACTTCGGAGCGATTGATGAGCAGATTTGAGTCATATAAGATTTTGCATTCGCATGACATTTGCATACATGTATTTGCATATGTCTGTATTTTGTAGGTGGACTAGGAATCATGAAGAACTTTGCAGAGCAATTAATCAAAACAGGGAAGTTATATGTTATTTTGGATAATAGATTTTGAATATCTTTAACCGATTGATTCCTTTTGTTTTTACAAGGAACTGGAGTCGGCATCCGAAGGAGACAGGACGAAGTCGCTCCGGGATTTGAAATTTTGAATATCTTCGACCGATTGTTTCCTTTTGTTTTTACAGGAAACGGGAGTCAACATCCGAAGGAGACAGGAGGAAGTCGCCTCGGGATTTGAAATTTTGAATATGATCGGAAATTTTGAACATCTTTGAACTAATTGATTCCTTTTGTTTTTACAGGAAACGGGAGTCAACAACCGAAGAAGACAGGAGGAAGCCGCTTCCGGATTTGAAATTCTGAACATTTTAACTGATTTGTTTCCTTTTGTTTTTACAGGAAGCGGGAGTCAACACACAGAAGAGACAAGAGAAGTCGCTTCGGAACTTAAAATTTTGAATATCTTGAACTGATTGTTTCCTTTTGTTTTTACAGGGGATAAAAGTCAATATTTGAAGAAGACAAGTTTGAGGTTCTCCTCCTTTACAAAGTATTTTCATACACCGTCGTGCTTGAAATTGAAAAACTTGAATCTATAGAGCCACAAGGCCCTTTCAAAGAGACATTCATTACAAATTTCAAAAACATCGTTTGGATACATCTTTTGATGAGAACATTTTGCGAATGATGAATTTTGGTGAAATGCCCTGAGTTTTTATAAAAGGGCATGTTTTGAAAGCTTTTCAAGAGAATGACCCTTCAGATGAAAAGAGGCAAGCATTATCCTCAAACACGTCCCTGATACACTTGAGTGATGAGTGAGAGTGATAGAGCGAAAGAGCTTAATTTTGGGACGTAGAGATCATTCGCGGTGATTACATGGATTGAAATGAAGAAAGGCATTTCTATTTCAAAATTATCCATACACATTTATATCCCTTGATAATCGATCCGAGCCAAAAAGGGAGAATTTTATGAATATAACCCTGTCAAGAACCACCCCACAATGGGGGCATACTTGGAGGTTCATCGGGTGATTCCTTGAAGAAAAGATCGGGTAAGACTTTATTGTGCTAACCTGCATCAATCTTTTTGTGATAGCTTCGGGTGATTTCGCGCAGAGACTTGGAACACCTCAAAGTGAAGAAAAGCACTTCATTTCTATATCCCAAACACTTACCCTTTGAAAAGCCAATTTGAGCCTTTGAATATCCATTTCTAAACCCTTGTTGGTGATCACCTCCCTACACTGGGGCAAACAAAGGAATAACCAGCAATGAATCAAAAAGCATAATTTGGAAGAATTCTTGATACTGGTCTCAAAAGAGCTAGTCAATGCAAAAAATGATAAAGATTAAAAGGGCTAGAAAAAAAGCAAAGTGCCTGCTAAAAGCAAGGCCAAAGCCCGTGAAGAGCACCCCAAAAGGGGAAAATTCTGAAGAAAAATCGTCAAGATGAAAAGAGGAAAATCCTCAAAGTCATTGAAGAAAGAATGATCATGAATCTACTGCAAAAGCAAATGAATGCTGGTAAAAATATCAAGGGGATCACCAAAGTTCACCCCTCTTTTGAAAATATGGCCATTCTTAAAGAGCCCACCTTAAGCCAAGATACAACCTGTCACCAAAACTTTTCTGATCTAAGAGGTGTTTCGGGTTGATGTAAGAAATCATACAGGAAGCTACCGCTTAAAGAGGTAAGTACTAGGGGTGTGCAACCGGACCGGGTTTACCCGGAACCCGGATCGGCCCACCCGAAAAACAGGGTCGGGAATCGGTTCTTGCTCAAACCGGTCCGGGTTTCAGTTCCAATTTTTGGGAACCGGTTGAAACCGGTCCGGTTCCCGGTTCTAGGTGAAGACCCACCCGGACCTGTTTTAGAACCGGTTTTTAGTTACTTAAAAAAAAAAAAAAAAAAACCTTAATGTAGTGTCCAAATAACTATGATTTTGGTTTTATGCTCGTGGTGTTTGAGTTTTTCTGGTGTTGGTTCATGTGCGCTTAATGTGGTGTCTTTTAGCATATTATTTGGATCCTACAATTTCAGTTCTTTTTTAATGGGTATAATGAAAATTGAAGTGTGATAGAAAGACTTGCACTATGTTAATTCAGCGTTACGGAGGATCATTGTTGCTTTTGGTGGATTGCAAATTTTATTTTTTATATTAAGGTTTGTTGCTTTTGGTGAATCATACTATTATTTATTATTATTTTTTGGATTGTTGCTTTTGGTGTATTATAATTTTTGTTGCTCATTTCATCAATGCTCATATTATTTTCATAAAAAAAAAAAAAGAAAACAGGTTCTCGGGTAGACCCCGAAACCGGACCGAAAAATAGGGTCGGTTCCAAAACAGGTTCTAAGACAAACAGGGTCGGTTCTCGGTTCCAAAAACTAGGAACCGGTTATAACATGATCGGTTTCGGGGTCTAGGTCCGGACCCGGCCCATGCTCACCCCTAGTAAGTACAATCCTGTCTTATCATGTCTTCGGGGTTCTTGACTTGTAAACCCGAAGAAGCTATTTCTGATCAAAATTCATTTCTAAGCCTTAAAATGAAAATCCTTTGATAAGCCTTTGACCTGGCCTAAATTACGGTCCCTTTTAAAATGCTTTCTCTAATTAGTCGGATTGTATGCATCTCGAATGATCCCGAAACCTCAAGGTTAGGTTTTACGTGAGCGGATTTGAACTTCAAGAAAAGCCTTCCCAAATGGTGAGAAGCCCTCTTGGATGAAGGAAAACCCTTTTGAAAAACTTTTAAGACGACCTTTTTGTAGAACACTCGGGATGTGTCATTCAAAATCCATCCTCAGTGGAAATTTGAAATCGTGATTGGACACATTTCCTTCGCAAATATACTTTGAAAATTTGTCTGGAATTCTTAAGTTTCTTCCCAGAACTTAGAATTGTCATTCTAATGATGTCCGATTAAACTTTCTGCAAGTTCCCCGGTGACCCCAAATCCTCGGAAAAGTTACATTTCAAAGATTTGATTAACTTGGATTTTCTGCGGGTCTTCCGGCATTCCCAGGTCCTCAGATCCAATCTTTAAAAATTTGAAATAGGGTTTGAGCTTCAGTAGGTACGCTAGTCAACCTAGGTCCTCAGATGACACCCTCTCGGACGGTGAGTAGCTTCCTAGATGAAAGCCGATCTGCATTTTAGAAAATTTGAAATAGGGTTTGAGCTTCTGTAGGTACACTAGTCAACCTAGGTCCTCAGATGGCACCATCTCGGACGGTGAGTAGCTTCCTAGATGAAAGCCGATCTGCATTTTAGAAAAATTTGAAATAGGGTTTGAGCTTCTGTAGGTACACTAGTCAACCTAGGTCCTCAGATGGCACCATCTCAGACAATGAGTAGCTTCCTAAATAAAAGCCGATCTGCTTTTTAGAAAATTTGAAATAGGGTTTGAGCTTCTGTAGGTACACTAGTCAACCTAGGTCCTCAGATGGCACCCTATCGGACGGTGAGTAGCTTCCTAGATGAAAGCCGATTTGCATTTTAGAAAATTTGAAATAGGGTTTGAGCTTCTGTAGGTACACTAGTCAACCTAGGTCCTCAGATGGCACCCTCTCGGACGGTGAATAGTTTCCTAGATGAAAGCCGATCTGCATTTTTGAAAATTTGAAATAGGGTTTGAGCTTCAGTAGGTACACTAGTCAACCTAGGTCCTCAGATGGCACCCTTTCGGATGGTGAGTAGCTTCCTAGATGAAAGCCGATCTGCTTTTTAGAAAATTTGAAATAGGGTTTGAGCTTACGTAGGTACACTAGTCAACCTAGGTCCTCGGATGGCACCCTTCCGGACGGTGAGTAGCTTCCTAGGTGAAAGCCGATCTGTGTTTTAAATGGTGATTCCCTGCATAGAGGATAGCCGGTCTCATTTTAAATAGGTGAAACCCCTTTGTTACAAGGGTGAACCTCCCTTCCAGACGGTGAGTACCTGCGTAGAGGAAAACCGATCTGTTTTAGATGGTGAGTCCCCGTATAGAGGATAGCCAATCTCTTTTAAATAGGTGAAACCCCTTTGTTACAAGGGTGAACCTCCCTTCCGGACGGTGAGTACCTGCATAGAGGAAAACCGATCTGCTTTTTAAATGGTGATTCCCTGCATAGAGGATAGCCGGTCTCATTTTAAATAGGTGAAATCCCTTTGTTACAAGGGTGAACCTCCCTTCCAGACGGTGAGTACCTGCATAGAGGAAAACCGATCTGCCTTTTAAATGGTGATTCCCTGCATAGAGGATAGCCGGTCTCATTTTAAATAGGTGAAACCCCTTTGTTACAAGGGTGAACCTCCCTTCCAGACGGTGAGTACCTGCATAGAGGAAAACCGATCTGTTTTAGATGGTGAGTCCCCGCATAGAGGATAGCCAATCTTTTTTAAATAGGTGAAATCCCTTTGTTACAAGGGTGAACCTCCCTTCCGAACGGTGAGTACCCGCATAGAGGAAAACCGATCTGCTTTTTAAATGATGAATCCCCAGTGGATAGTCAAACTCATTTTGAACAGGTGAAACCCCTTTGTTACAAGGGTGAACCTTCCTTCCAAATCGTCAAACCACCGCTCGACGCCGGACTGACGCCGACCATTGCAAAATCGCGCCAAACATTCAGAGGTAATTCCATGTGGTCATTTTCTCAACCTCAAATCAACAAATCTCGGATTACATACAGGTGAGCTACGGGTAAGTATCTCTCTCTTCTCATCCCTCTTTCACATGAAATGAGCATGAGCTGGAAATAATTCCCCACGAAGTCGGAGCTTTAACGGTAAAGGTAAGGCAATCGAATGTCAAGACTTATTTTCTTTAGATTTTTCCCCAGCAGAGTCGATTAAGGATCCAAGTGTCACCTTGTCTTTGAAAGCAATCTCTAACCGAGATTACTTTTAAAGAGGGGCACTATGTGACACCCGATTTTTAATCAATTTTCCTTTAGTTTTATTTTCTAAAAATTCCTAAAAATTCACAAAAAATCAAAAAATTAAAAAATCAACATTGGAAGCCTGGGCCAAGCATAAGGAACCAATTTGGAACAAAAAATAATTTTTCATATTTTTCATATTTTTTAATATTTTCGGAAAATAGGAAAATATTTCAAAATTCATAAAAAATACCTTTCGAGGTCACAAAAATACACAAAAATGTCCAATATTTTTATTTTAATTCCATTTTCATATTAACCTCAAGAAAAATCAAAAATTGAGTTCAATTTTAGGAGTTCCTTACAATTCCTAAGGTTGAATTTGCATAAAAAATACCAATTGAGTCTTTTTATTTGAACTTTTTAGGTCTAGACATTCAATTGTAGTCCCTTTGAACTTCAATTTGATTAACTGCACTCTCAATTGCGCGAATTGCACAAGATCCCCAAATTCTTTGCAATTTAGTCCCTCAATTTGCCAATTTTTGAAATTACTTTTAATTGAGGGACTATAATAGTAAAATTGGACTGTCCCCCTATGTTTTCATGCATTCTAGATCGATTGGAATGGGTCTCGTGGTCCAATTTGATCGAATTGGTCTTCAATTGAACTTTTCCCCAAATTGGGAATATTGAAAAATTTGGGGCTTTTGTGCAAATTGATAAGAAATTTTGGGAAAAATCACATTTTTATATAGAATTCAGGCCCTTAAGTCCAATTTTGAGGTTTAATTTCAAAAATTCCCAGTTAATTTTGATTAATTTTGAGAATTTGGGAAAGTTCATTGTCTGAACCGGTTCAGACCGGTCTGATCACCGGTCGGACCGATCGAACCGGTCCAGCACGGTGTCATCTTCCCCAAAATCAACCGCGCGAGTTGCGGGTTTGGGCAATGAGATTCAACAGTCCAATTGAAGCACAATTCATACCTAATTGAGCTAATTGGCGTGGGGGTTTTGATGTGCGGGTCAAGCCCCGTCGATTGCCACCGGCGGCATGGTCAATGGCCGCCGGAGCACGGCGGACCAGCTGGTCAAAGGCTCGGCAGCTTGAAAAGTCAATATTATGCAACCCGTGTCAAATTAACACTCGTTTTGTGATCAACGGAGGCCTAACGGACGCGGACGGAATCCTAAGTGATTTCGTCGCCGTCCGGCGACTCATTTGCGCGTATCCACACGTGTGGACAGCTCGGCCAAGCTCGCCCATGCGCGCGCCCAAATTTAAAACCAACTATAAAAGGCCAAGAAGATTCTCGATCAAGGGGGGGGCTCATTCTACTCGCCTAGTACTAGAATAGAGAGAGAAAGCGAGAGAGGAAGAGAGAGGAACTCCCGCACGAAGCTCGAGCTCGTGTTGCGCACGAAGGTTCCGCAACTTCATTCCGGCGAATCCAGGCCAAGTCGGAACGTCGGACCACCACAGGAAGCTCGCCGGAGCCACCAGGAAGCGATCGCACCGACCGGATCGGCTCAAGACCTCCAAAATCGGTGAGTGAACCTCCTAAGCTTCGTTACGAGCATTCATGGCGTCGCGAGTTCATGAACACGATTGATGTAATTAGTGTGTGCGTTTTGATCTTTGAATGTCGCTGATCCTCCTCGCACCTTTGTTTTGCTTTGATTTTGCACAAAAACCTGCCAATCGAGTCCGTGAAACCAACCTCCATGGCCGTCTCATGTCGAAGCTCGTCTAGGTGATCCTAGACCAAACCAGGTCAATCTGACCTGCAGGTAAGGTTTCTGAATCTCCTTAGAGTGAATCCTGTGACTGAATCGAGTTATTGTGCTT
Organism: Rhodamnia argentea; assembly: GCF_020921035.1. Lineage (NCBI taxonomy): Eukaryota > Viridiplantae > Streptophyta > Magnoliopsida > Myrtales > Myrtaceae > Rhodamnia > Rhodamnia argentea. Next base: position 32,198,946 of record NC_063153.1, on the reverse strand, counting down.
TATATCCGGTGATTGGATTTTGCGATTTCGATTACGTGCGTGGTGTGTATCTAGCAATTTAGCCAATGAAATTGTGTAATATTTGGATATGATAATCTGGATGTTCCTCCGAATCGATTCACGTTGGTTTGAAGTCGTTCCGGCGAGATCTCACCGTTGGATCTCGCTGGAGCAACCCCGGCCGTCTGTCGCGTCGTCTGGCGCGAGGTTGAAGATGATGACGTGGCCCGAGTCAAAGAGTCAAAATATGACGTGTCGTCCCGGGATTGGACCATGTCATCGCCGACTCGGCTCGGCCGTTGGCGCGGGTGAGTCGAGTCGGCCTTGATCCGACGGTTTAGGTTATTAGTTTAGTTTGATTTGTAGCCGTCGGATCTGCATTTTAATTTCGGATATTAGATATATTAGGTAAATAATCCAATAAACACTAAACGGTGCCGTTTTAGTTAGGACCTTGGCGACGTCGTTTAGGACAGATAGGGAGTGAACGGCCGGGATTACACCTAGGATTGATCGCAGCCGTTCAAGGTTTTAGATGATGCATCATCGTTTTTGTCTTTAGATAGGTTTGACGGTCCAGATTAAGTCTAGGAAAGATCGGGGCCGTCCGTTCTTTGCCTAATACGGCGTCGTTTGGATTAATAGGAATCGACGGCTAAGATGCGATCTGGATATCTAATCTGGGCCATCCATTCAATGTCAATATGCGACGTCGTTTTGGTCGAGTCGAATCGACGGTTGAGATGGGTTCCAGATTCAATCTCAGTAGTCCATTCCATTTTGATATTTTCGGATATTAGAAATTAGTTTAGAAAATCAAAAAAATAAATAAATATATACATATATGGTGCCGTTTTGGAGGTCGAGCGGGTCGATAGGCGGTCGGACTGGGTTGACCGGCCGTTGACCGGTTTGACCCGGTCCGGTATATTAATAAAAAAATAATAAAAAGGAATTTCCAAAAATCCAAAAAAATTGCAAAAATACTTAGAAAATTCACAAAAATTCCCAGATTTTCACAAAAAATTTCTAAAAATTCCTAGATCGATTCGAGACTCATAAAGTCTGGATCGAGAATTTTGAGATTTCGAGGGTCAATCCATTTCGATCCGGAAAATTCACGATCTTTCAAAAAATAAATAAATAAATTCAAAAAATTACAAAAATTAGAAAAATTCCATAAAATCACAAAAAATGGGAAATGGCCACATTCAACTGGCCCGACCCTGATTTTGTGATTTTCGGGTCCCGAACCCTAAAAATGACCATTCTACCCCTTTGGGCCTTTCGCCCCAAATTTTCACCAAATCACCCCGAAACCCGAATTTGATTTTTGTGTGGGCCGATAGGGCCATTTTAGACATGTCAAACCTTGATTGTTTGATTTGATTGCTTGTGTTAATTTTGATTGCACATTAAATTTTTTCTGATTGTGACCGTTAGGATAGAAAATCCATATCCGCATGAATACTTAGAATTGTTAGGACCTACCTCACCCAATATCGCGTCTGCATGAATTCTTAGGTTAGAAATACACTCGACATCGGTAACCGAAAGGGCATCAATATGAATCTTGGCGTAATCAAGTCCCCGGACCCAAAATCTCCGGTTTTCGCAGAACCGAACGGTTTCTCCCGACCGCTCCGTAAGGTTTTCCGATCGTACCTTCCAATAAACCGATCGGTGGCGACTCCAAATTGCATGTACACAATTGCACATGCCACCCGACCACACTAAGGTCGATATCGTTATTTGATCAATTTTACCAGACATCGCGATTCGAGTAATGGGTCTTGGGAGAGATCCGCGATCCCTAAAAAATTACCCCACCAACAACCGGGGTTATAATAAAAAGGAGGGATCGGCTCGTTAGCCCCGTCGGCCGGAAGCGAAGGGTCGCGACAAAGTGTAATCGGGGTAGAAAGTCGCTTTTACAACTCCAAATTTGTCCACTCATAAAATTCACAAGTCTAGTACAATAAAATCGAAAGAGATAGAACATGATAGTATCTAAAGATGTTCGGACAACAAATGTCAATGAAAGTACATAATTGACTCAACGTGTAATGAATCCTAGAAATGCCCCAAAGCCGCACTAAACTAGACAATCGGAATGGTGTCCTCATCCGATGAGATCTCTACTTTCTTGGGAAGCTTGACATCTTCTTCATCATCCGAGGATACGATGATGACTTCCTTCTTCTTAATCGGGGAGTGCTTTGGGGCCGTTTTGTTCGCACGAGGTTTCTTTGCCAATTTCATGTACAACTCCCAAATTCTCTCTTTTTCGCGCTTGAATTCCAAATGGTGCGCACAACGAGTATAATCACAACTCTCGCTACGAATACGGTTCCGTTCGTTGAGCTCCCGTCCATGAACAAATCCAAAGACTCGAAAAGTAGCGGGTATTCGATCCTTGCGTCGGATGGTCCTCCGCTCCCATGCGAATACGTCGGGTACATCAATATGACTTCGGGGCGCTATCTATCCTAAAAAGGAAAATTTGACCTTCAACCCCGATTACTTAAACGATCTTACAAATTGTGATGACATGTTGTGAAAATGCATGATATGCAAAATTTAAATTTACAAGTTCAAAGTAAAGAGGGTAAAAAGCCTTACCAACCGATGTTACTCTTTTTTTTTTTTTTGGTTTTAGGTGTACCAACCGTCCATTTCACATGTGCATGAGACAAGTGAGGTTCAACTCTAAAGAAATCAAAAAGGCTCGGGTATAGACCTAAAGAGGCTCCCGCTATACGAATCGATGAGCCGCCCACAAGCGCAATCAAACAACTAGTGGGTAGGATCATCAATCTCGCATAGCGAGCAGGATCAAATATGGTCAACCCAAGTGCAATCAAACACAAGAGCTTAGCATACCGATCCCTATCTATGGCGACCTATAAGGGTGATTCGCGGCTCGGGTTTAGGCGCTTGTGTGTGCAATGTCGTGATCCTCAAAATATGCAAGACATGCACAACAATTTATATTCAAAACACCGCTTCATTATGTGCATAAATAAACAAACAACCCAAAACACCACATCTGCATCAAAAAGGTTAGCATAGACATCACCCCTTATAACTCTCATCTGCATCAACATTTAACATTTTCGTTAGTGGGCGTACCTTGTGACATTCTGAATTTCGACCCCATTTCGAAGCTTATAAATGAAAGAAGTATCTATCGATGTATTTCAACCAAATCTCGCTCGGATCTGATCACTCTGAGTTAACTAACCGAAGGGGAAAGGCTAACTGGGATTTAAATACGTGGACTAAAGAACTCGATTGTGGATGGTACCTTGACCATAAGGATTGCCAAGGGAATATCTTGAACCATTACCGGCCGATCTGAAATTGGTCTTAGAACGGTTTGCTAGCGTTATACGATTGGTACACGGGTGACTCTGTACAACCATTGTATAATTTGCGAATTTAACCTAAACCAATTCCTGACGATCGCGCCCTTTTGAGCTAGCGATTAACCTTTGCAATTACATGACAACCAAGGTCGCCACCGATCGAGTAACTCTTAAACGTGACATTTTCACGGGTCGATAAGCGTTACTCCCAAAAAGCCACCCGTTAGTTTGAGATGTATTGAAATCGAAAATCAACCGAGTTCGAACATTAATTTGACTTCGGGATCGATCGTCGAGAGTTCGGGGTTCCAACGTACAATAAATTGGATGTCGTCTCATCAAGGTAAACTAGACTAGGGATCGTTCCGAATAGTTTGGAAACAAGCAAGTTCGATCGGAACCGTAAAACGACAACTTTACCCTTAACCCCTAATGGCCGAGAATGAGGAAGATCATTTTTCCCCATGTGCTCTTGACTTTTGGATAAGATGACAAGATTGGATTTCCTCTTACAAGTCAATCTCCTTGTCATTCAACCTTGTCTTTCCTAGGCAATCTAGTTGTCCCTCAAGTGTCCATCAAGGTACAACAAGGACAACTCTCTACCCACTCTCACTATTCATGTCATTTAATGGTCATTCATGCTTGAGATTTTATGAGCAAGAGACAAAGATGACAAGTGTTGATCAAGCCTTGAAACCCCACCAACCACTTTCACTATTTACATCAACTAGTCATTGTCGCGACCCTCCTTCCGGCGAAGGGGGGCTAACGAGCCGATCCTTCTTTCTTCTTTTTTATAACCCCGACTTACCGGCGGGGTATTTTTTAGGATCGCGGGTCTCTCCCAAGACCCATTACTCGAATCACGATGTCGGGTAAAATTTATCAAATATCGATATCGACCTTAGTGTGGTCGGGTGGCATGTGCAATTGTGTACATGCAATTGGAGTCGCCACCGATCGGTTTATTGGAAGGTACGATCGGAAAACCTTACCGAACGGTCGGGAGAAACCATTCGGTTCCGCGAAAACCGGAGATTTTTTTTTTGGGTACGGGGACTTGGTTACCCCAAGATTCACATTGGCGCCCTTTCGGTTACCGATGTCGAGTGATTTTCTAACCTACGAGTTCATGCAGATGCGATATCGGGTGAGGTAGGTCCTAACAATTTTAAGTATTCATGCGGATGGGGATTTTCTATCCTAACAGTCACAATCAGAAAAAAATAATGTACAATCAAAATCATCACAAGCGATCAAATCAATCAATCAAGGTTTGACATGTCTAAAATGGCCCTATCGGCCCACACAAAAATCAAATTCGGGTTTCGGGGTGATTTGGTGAAAATTTGGGGCGAAAGGCCTAGAAGGGTAGAATGGTCATTTTTTGGGGTTCGGGACCCGAAAATCACAAAATTTCGGGTTGGCCAGTTGAATGTGGCCATTTCCTATTTTTTGTGATTTTTTAGAATTTTTCTAATTTTTTTTTATTTTTTTGAATTTTTTATTTATTTTCTAAAAAATGTTGGAAATTTTCCGGATCGACACAGATCGACCCTCGAAGTCTCAAAATTTTCGATCCAGACTTTATGAGTCCCGAATCGATCTAGGAATTTTTAGAAATTTTTTATGAAAATCCGGGAATTTTTATGAATTTTCTAGGCATTTTTACAATTTTTGGATTTTTTGGAAATTTCTTTTTATTTTTTATTTATTTTTTTATTAATAAACCGGACCGGGTCAACCCGGTCAACCCGGTCCGACCCCCACGAGACTCACTCGGTATCAATACAAGACCGTATCCGTATTTTCTATGTATTTTTGATTTTCTAAAACTAATTTCCAATATTCTGAATGTAAAGAAAATGAATGGACAAATGAGATCAATCTCGGAATCGATCTCGGCCGTCGACTCCTTCTTAACAAAACGGCGACACATCAGACTCGCCTCGCAAAAACGACGCCGCATTTACTAAGGGCACGGACGATCTCGATCTATCCTAGACTCAATCTCAACCGTTCATCTTATCTAAGCTAAAACGACATCGCATTTTTTTTATAACTTGAACGGTCACGATTAAAACGCTGGGCCTCGATCCGAGCCGTTCACTACTTTAATGCACAAAACGACGTCGCATTGATTAAGACTACGGATGGCCACGATTAATCTCGGACTTGATCCGAGCCGTCCGTTCCCTATCCGCTCTAAACGACGACGCATCGCTCTTATGAAACGCCACCGTTTTTGCATTTTCTATATTTTCTATCTAATTATCTAATTTCTAAAATACAAAAGCCAGATCCGACGGCCCCGAATTAAACTCACCTAAATATCCCGGCCGTCGGATCGAGTCCGAGTCAACTCGCTCGCGCCAACGGCCGAGGCGACTCGGGCGTGAGTTGGACCAACCGGAGGATGCCACATCAGCCCGGCGACCACGTTGGCTGCCACGTCGGTCGTCTTCAACCTCTTGCCGGGCGACACAACGAACGGCCGACGCTTCCCGGCGAGATCCGACGGTGAAACCTCGGCCGATTGACCTCTAACCAAGCCCAATCGACTCGCCTAATGCTCTAGATCAACATATCTCAGAATCAAGTGTTTCTACCGGCTAAATCGCGATAATCGAACCACACACGATCACGGCATCCCGGACTTCAAACGAGCAATACAGAGCATAACAATCAAATCTAAGCTTCAGGAACACAGAAACCAAGTTCGGAATACTTACCTCGGGCTCCGATCGAGCCCGGAATTGCCAGATTCGTCCGGCCGAAGATCGACCAGAACGCGAGATGTTGGAGGTTCGATTGAGGCGACTCGGGCAAAATCGATGCAGAAAAAGGTTGCGATTGTGGTCGTAGATGTTCAGAAGAGAAAAGGCACACGTTAATTGCAGCAATAGAGTTCGCAAAATCAAGATGCCATGGGCGTGCGGTGAGGAGATCGAGAGCTCACCTTGTCGTTTTTGGATGTTGCAGGCTGAGTGAGCTATCACGATCGTCTCCTGGAAGTTCGGGCAAGCTTCCGGCGGTGGTCCGGCAACTCGATTTGGTCTGGATTGCACCGACGAAGCTCTCACGGTCAAGCTCCGGTGAAGTGACGACGGTGCTCGCGAGAGCCTCTCTCTCTATCCCTCACTCTTTCTCTCTCTATTATGTTGATGGACGAGCACAAATGAGCCTCCCCTTTTCCTCTAGAATCTTCTCCGGCTTTTATACCAACTTTCAAAAATTGGCGCGCACGGTTGTGAGCTGGCCGAGGGCGATTCACGTGCCATCCACGTGATTTCTGGTCACCGGAGGTCGAACGGCGACGGGTATGAAGACATACTCCGTTTGGTTCTCCGTTAGTCACGAATCATGCTTGAATTTGTGCGTTTTTGCTAAATGTTGACTTTTGTGTGTGTTGAACCTTTGACTCGATCGCCGGTGCATCTTCGGTGACGATTGGTCCCGGCGTTGGTGGCAATCGATTCCTCTTGAGTTGAACCACAAAAGCCCTAATGTGATTAGTCGGATTAGGTTCGAATCGAGCTTCAATTTGGTCGTTGAAATCTATTGTTCAAACTTGCAAAAAATGCGCGAATCTGTGAGGAAGATGATGTCATGTTCTGGACCGGTTCGACCGGTCCGACCGTGATCGAGGCAGTGCGAACCTGGTTCGGACAATAAAATTCATAGAATTTTCGAAATTAATTGAAATTGAGTGGGAATTTTTGCATTTAAACCTCAAAATTGCACTTAGGGGCCTGGATATTATCTAGAAATGTGTTTTTGCCCAAAATTTCCCATCAATTTATATGAAATCCTCAAATTTTTCTAAATCGGCAAATTGGGGAAAAACTCAATTGGACGTCTAATTGATAAAATTGGACTATGAGACCCATGCCAATCGATTCAGACTGTGTCAAAACCTTAGGGGTAGCCCAATTGTGTACAGAAAGTTCCTCAATTAAAAGTAATTTCAAAAATTGCAAATTGAGGGACTAAATTGCAAATATTTTGGGGATTTTGTGCAATCTGTGCAATTCGCGCAATTTAGGGTGCAATTGATCAAATTGAAGTTCAAAGGGACTGCAATTGAATGTTTAGACAACAAATGTGCAAAAATTGCAAATAAAAAGACTCAATTGGTATTTTTTATGCAAATTCAACCCTAGACGTTGTGAAGGAACACCTAAAATTGAACTCAATTTTCACTTTTTCTTGAGGTCCATATTAAAAGGGAATTAAAAGAAAAATATTGGGCATTTGTGTGTATTTTTGTGACCTCGAAAAGTATTTTTTATGAATTTCCAAGTATTTTCCTATTTTTCGAAAATATTAAAAAAATGTGAAAAATATGAAAATTTATTTTTTGTTCCAAATTGGTTCCTTATGCTTGGCCAAGGCTTCCAATGTTGATTTTTTTAATTTTTTGATTTTTTGTGAATTTTTAGGGATTTTTTAGAAAATAAAACTAAAAGAAAAACCGACTAAAAATTCGGGTGTCAACAGTCATTCCATGTGTCCTTCATTCAATCGGGTCTATCTTATGTCATGAAACCCCAATACCAACTCCCACTTTTTCACACCCTCTTGACTAGAAGAAGCCCTTAAGAACATTTCATTCCTCCTCCATTTTCCCTCTTGGCCGACCAAGATCTCTCTCTCCCTCACTTCTCTTTTTTTTCCCTCTAACTGCCCGTCGGACCAGCCCCGTTGCCGCCCGTTGTTTCGGCCATATCTCTGTCGTCCGTTGTCCAAATCTAGTGAGCCACTACTCATTGGAAAGCTCACTCTCTTACCGTTCCAATGACATATTACACGTCCAAATCCACCCATCCGTTTGTCCCGTAGAGCCTTTTTAAGCAACGAAGGTCGCTGCCCAGATCTGGTCCGAACCCGAGGAGATTTTTAGGCCGTTTGGGTGCTTGCCTTGGCTTCATTTTTCGGTAAGGCACTCCTTGAACTTAGTTTAGACATGAGACAGCATGTATTTAAGGTTGAGGATGAAATTTAGTGAGTTTTGTTGACCGATTTCGATGTACTCTCCCTAGAACAGAATCTGCCATTGCCGAACCAAGTGGAACCGCAAGCCTTGCTGCCCTCCTTGGACTGATTTTTGGCTAGCTCGAGCTTCGGTGAGTTGTTCCTAACCTTTCCCTAGTACGTTAGGTTACTAAGGTTCATTTAGGGTTGGATTAATTAGAGATGGTGGGCTGTTTTATGGAGGAGTTGATGGTGCCCGAAAATCTGATCTTGGGGGATGGCTATAACGAGCTTGTGCTCGAGATATTATGTTGGTTCAATGATCCTTACGTGATGAAATGTGATCGGTTATATGCGTTATGCTAGGGCCGAGTTGAGGCTTAAAATGCGTAGTCTTGCCTTGTTTGGAACGTGAGCTTGTTGTGCTTGATTTAGCATTAAAAAGTGGTTATGGCGGAAATTGACATTTGGAACATCATGAACCTCTAGGAACCGAGATGTCTTGCTTGTTTCGTAATGAGGCTAAAGGAACCAATCAACTTGAGTGTGTATTAGTTGTGCGAGGCCACGAGTTAGTGATTGCGAATCAAGCGGTAATTTAGCGAGTGAATTGTGAGTGCTCGGCCACTAAAGGAGAAAGATGATTAAATGGTTTGTTATTCTTAATATTCAATTTCTACAAGGGAACGTGGGCTAATTGACTTGTACTAGTCGTACTTGATATTCTTGGTCGGGGATATGTGTAATTGTCCTGTGTATGTTACTTGATGCGTCGTATTGACGGGATTAATGGGCTAAAGGACTGAACATGTGTGCTTGTTCGGAGAGTGATGTCTTGAGAAGAACATCTTAATTAAATGGCCAATGTATTGCGCCGCGGGTGTTTGATCCCTATTGACCCGACGAGGTCTTGCGGCTTGAGAGTCTTGTAGTCGACCGAATCATCTTGAGGAGTTGGAGTGTCGAGAGTCACTACATTGACCGAATCATCTCGAGGTCCGGACGCGAGAGTCTTATATCGACCGAATCATCTCGAAGGAGCTGGAGGGTCGAGAGTCGATATTTGACCTAATCATCTCGCAAGCGAGAGTCGTATAATCGACCGAATCATCTCGAGGGCCTTGAGCCTCGAGAGTCGTTATATTGACCGAATCATCTCGCTGTATTATACGTATACGAAATCGAGACAATTGAAAGAAAGGAATTTGTAATGGCCAAGTTTGTGTGCTTATGTGTCTTAGTACGAAGCTTTGCCTTAAATTTTTTCATTGGGTTTAACTTGAATTAAAGTTAAAACGTTTAAGTGTCATGCCATGCTCCGTTATTGTACTTGTCATGTTAATTGCCTTGTTCACTACTAGGTTGCATTACATTTAATTGATGTGATTGGCATTGTTCGGAGGTACTAATGGACTAGGTTAGGGTTAGGTTCGATTCACCGAGATGTAAATCTCACCCCGTCGCGGGATTCTTTTTCCAGACCCTAGACCTTGACCCATTACGATGCCGAGGATTTTTGGGCTCCCGAAGGAGTTTGAGCCTGTCATTACTAAGTACCGAGTAAGACCGGATTAGACGTACTATCGGCGAGCGAGCACTTTATGGGTGGACGATGGAGGCGAGCATTGGAAACCCTTTACCTTTGTGTCGTGGACATATAGAGATGGAGCCACATATTTTGGACCCCTTAGGGATGAGGTTATTCTCGATGATGTACTCGAGGCTGCCGGACCCATGAGACCCGACGCCCCCGTCGTAGGAGCTGCAGAAGTGGAGCCCGTAGCGGAGCCAATACCTATACCGGAGATTCCCGTGGCCGGACATCCCGACATGGATGGAGGACTGGAGGAGCTGGGAGCCGCCGTAAAGGATCCTATGGACACCGACGAGCCGGATCACGAGTTAGATGCCGAGATGGAGCCCGTGGAGGTCGAGGAGCCATAGCCTGAAGATCTCGAGGAGTTAGAGCCCGAGGAGCTCGATGAGTCGGAGATTGAAGAGGATGAGAATTTTCGGGAGATGAGCTTTTGCCCTATGTGCGCTCCCCCTGTTGACGACACCACCGATGACGAGTCCAACTCTTAGATGTAGTTGGATACCTACCTTTTAGTACCCTCTTAGATTGTAGGGAGTTTGACCTAGGTTAGGTGTCATCTTCTTTTGATGCCATGTATCGCCTTAGTCCGAACTCACTATTGTAACCGTGTTTTATATCTATGTGTGAAAACTAAGTATTATGTTATGTGATGACTAAGTATGTATGGTTGTTTATGTCATCCGAGTCCTCTCATTTTATTGTACGGGTTTATTATTCATTTTCTTCCGCATGCGCATTACATCTCGCGTATTCATCGCTCGTCAAGTGTTCCTGGGATTATTCGCGAGTGAACTACGGACTCGAGGGATGTTCGCGCGTTCGCAAGGATGCGGGGTGTGACATACCTCACCTTCAAGAGCATCTGCAGAAAAACGGGGTCAGAAATCACTCAACATTTTTATCGGCTTAAGTCCTCTTAACGATTTAGCAACCATTCGAATTCCCCGGTGGAGTCGTCGGTCAGTCGCGACCCTCCTCCGTCAGAATGCGCGCGGGAGGTGAGTGAGAGTTAACGAGCCGATCCCCCTTTTTTATATGTATGACCCCGATTGTCGGCGGGATCTTTAGGATCGCGGGTCTCTCCCAAGACCCATTACTCGAATCGCGATGTCGGAGAAAATTTCATATCGAATATCGACCTTAGTGTGATCGGGTGGCATGTGCGATGTGTACATGCAATTTTGGAGTCGCCACCGATCAATTTATTGGAGGGTATGATCGGAAAACCCTACCGAGCGGTCGGGAGAAACCGTTCGGTTCCGCGAAAACCCCGAGATTTTTGGGTCCGAGGACTTGGTTACGCCAAGATTCACATTGACGCCCTTTCGGTTACTGATGTTGAGTGATTTTCTAACCTAAGAATTCATGCAGATGAAATTTCGAGTGAGGTAGGTTCTAACAGTTCTAGGTATACATGCGGATGGGAATTTTCTATCCTATCAATCACAGTCATGAAAATTAACCGCGCAATCAATATAATCACAAGCAATCCAATCAATCAATCATATAGACATATCTAAAATGGCCCTATCGACCCACAGAAATATCGAGTTTGGGTTCCGGGGATGGTTCGGGAAAATTTAGGGCGGAAGGCTCGGAAGGGTAGAATGGTCATTTTTGGGGTTCGGGACCCGAAAATCACAAAATTTTGATTTGGCCAGTTGAATGTGGCCATTTCCCATTTTTTGTGATTTTATGGAATTTTTCTAATTTTTCTAATTTTTTTGAATTTTTTATTTATTTTCTAAAACATGTGGGAATTTTCCGGATCGACACAAATCGACCCTCGAAGTCTCAAAATTTTCGATCCAGACTTTATGAGTCCCGAATCGATCTAGGAATATTTAGAAATTTTTTGGGAAAATCTCGAAATTTTTGTGAATTTTCTAAGTATTTTTACAATTTTTTTTTTGGAATTTTTGAAAATTTCTTTTTATTTTTTTTTATTTTTTATTAATATTCTAGACCGGGTCAACCCGGTCAACGACCGGTCAACCCGGTTCGACCGCTCGCAGACCCACTCGACATCAAAAACGGCACCGTGAATGAAAACGGATCGACGGTTCGGATTAGATCTTAAGTTTAATCTCGACCGTCCGCCCGCTAGGATAATGCGGTGCCGTTTAGAGGTAGGGCCGGAGCATTGTCGTTTTATGTGTAAGAGGAGCAAACGGCTCAGATCGAGCCTTAGATCAAATCGCGGCCGTCCATTTAAAGTGTGATGCGGCGTCGTTCATGATAAGCGGGCGGATGCGGCGTCGTTTCGATTCAAGACGCGCAGACGGCCTAGATTAATTTCATGATTCGATCTCGGCCGTCCATTTATTTTATATATATACGAATATTCAGAAAATAGTTTAGAAAATCAAAAAGAAAATCAAACAAAAATAGGAACGGCGCCGTTTTAAGTGTCGCGTGAGTTTGCGAGCGGTCGGACCGGGTTGACCGGTCGTTGACCGGTTCGATCCGGTCCAGAAATATTAATAAAAAATAAAAAAAATAGATAAATTTTCCAAAAAAAATCCAAAAAAAATTACAAAAATGCTTAGAAAATTCATAAAAATTCCCAGATTTTCCCAAAAAAATTTCTAAAAATTCCTAGATCGATTCGGGACTCATAAAGTCTGAATCTAAAATTTTGAGACTTCGAGGGTCGATCTGTGTCTATCCGAAAAATTCCCAACACTTTTAGAAAATAAATAAAAATTCAAAAAATTAGAAAAATGAGAAAAATTCTATAAAATCACAAAAAATGGGAAATGGCCACATTCAACTGGCCCGACCCCAATTTTGTGATTTTCGGGTCTCGAACCCCAAAAATGACCATTCTACCCTTCCGGGCCTTTCACCCCAAATTTTCCCGAACCATCCCCGGAACCCAAACTCGATATTTCCGTGGGTCGATAGGGCCATTCTAGATATGTCTATATGATTGATTGATTGGATTGTTTGTGATTATATTGATTGCGCGTTTAATTTTCATGACTGTGATTGATAGGATAGAAAATTCCCATCTGCATGTATACCTAGAACTGTTAGAACCTACCTCACCCGATATTATATATGCATGAATTCATAGGTTAGAAAATCACTCGACATCGGTAACCGAAAGGGCGTCGATGAAAATCTTGGCGTAACCAAGTCCCCGGACCCAAAAATCTCTAGTTTTCGCGAATCAGAACGGTTTCTCTCGACCGCTCGATAGGATTTTCCGATCATACCCTCCAATAAATTAATCGGTGGCGACTCCAAATTGCATATACACATTGCACATGCCACCCGACCACACAAAGGTCTTTATTTGATAAATTTTACCCGACATCGCGATTCGAGTAATGGGTCTTGGGAGAGACCCGCAATCCCGAAGGATCCCGCGAACAACCGAGGTCTTACTTATAAAAAAAGGATCGGCTCGTTAACCTCACTCACCTCCCGCGTATCGACGAAGGAGGGTCGCGACACTATTCTCATACCGATATCCACCATGTGTTGGAAGGAGGAATACGTATATGCGTACATGCGGTTAAAATATTCCACCGGTAGAGATTTGAGCATGAATTCGAACATCTCCCTCTCTGATAAGGGCGGTTGCACCATTATAGCATGCTTCCTCCATCTCTTGGCGAAGAGCTCAAAACTCTCGTCTTCTCCTTTTCTGATGTTCAACAGATTAGCCTTGGTGAAGTAACCCCTAATCCCAGCTTCAAAATGTCTCACAAAGTGTTCTGACAATTTTTCCCGGTTTGAGACCTAATCCGGATCAATCGATTGGAACTATGCCAGTGTAAGGCCCGTCAAGCTATGTCTAAAATTCCGGATTAGCGTTTCATCGTCTTCATGATAGCCAACCATTTGGCGGAGATAATATGAGATATGCGCCGAGGGACACCCAGCACCATTATACTTTGCTCGGAAAGTCACCCTTGGATTCGCACCTTGGGGCGGAATATTTCTAGCTTGAGTGATTGGCATAATTAAATCTTTCGGTTCGCCCACCTTCTTTGAAATATCGTCACTCTGTTCTTGTAACATAGCAATCCTTTGATTCTGTGTCTCCATGGCCCGCCGTATTTCCGGAGTTTACATATTTTCTTCTACTACCGTAGTGTTATTCTTAGCCACCGACCGTGATAACTCTGCCACCATGGTCGTCAAATGACGTATGTGAGTTTCCAAATTAGAAAGTCGCATGTTGGACTCCCGATTCACCTATTCATCCCGATGGATTTCCCGATCCTTGACTTGATCAACTGTCCCCACGAACTCTTCGCTTTTAAGATCATCCATGCCACCCCAACCATCGGGAACTATATCTCCGGAATCAACGAAAAAACTTGGCGGCGCCGAATATAGAACTTTAAAGTTGTAACCGCCGCTATCTTCTTCGAGATTGTCAACTATCTCGCCTCTTTCTAGAGCCTTTTGCATGAACCTTTTATCACCTTGGCGGGCTTTCTCAAGGCGAACTTCATACTCGTCTAGCTCTTTTGCCTCTACGTCATTTTGGACATTCATCAAGTATCCCGAAGGGACTCTCCATGTTTTCCCTCTTGTAGCCTTCATCATGAATTCTTCTGTTGCCATGTTTATGGTCACGTAATTTCCCTTGAAAGTGTTATCTTCCATTCTCCCAATAACACCTAGATCGATTAGCCTCTCCAAGCATGCCTTCTTTTGCTCCCGGGAAATAATCTCCCCTTCGGGGTATTGTGCAGCCAAGGTCGGGATATCCCGCATTTTGCCCACATCCATTATGAATTCCATAACCTCTTCCGGATCATCCTCAAATATCGCGTTCACCTCACGATGCTCAAGTAGAGGGTTTTGTTGCATATTTGGTTCGGTCCTATCGAACTCCAGGACTTTACCATCAATCAAGGCTTGCACTTTATACTTGAGAGCGAGACAGTTGTCCATATTATGCTCCCTTTCTCCCATATGGTACACACATGTCTGAGTCTCATCAAACCCGGGGAACCTTGGAGGGTTAGCTCTGGGTGGCTCTTTCGTGATCAATCGGTTTTCTAGCAACATAGGTAGTAATTTGGACAACGGTCGAGGTAGTGGGGTGAAGACGGGTTGGTTTCTTCTTCTTGGTTCCGACGGTTTAGAGGCGGTCCAAGAAGAAGCTCCTTTGGTAGGGGTAGAAGGTGAGAAATTTTTGGGTTTATGCGAATAGGGACAAATGCCGGATCGCCGGTTTGCTCCATATTATCCCTTCTCAAGGGGTATTGGCATCTAAAAGGTGACTCGGGTATCTTCTTCTCCCGTAACGCCCATTCATGACGTTCCGTAACCTTAATCAAGTGCCCAAACGTCTGACACCCAGAGGTGTTCAATTTATCAAAATACTCGAAAGGTAATGCCTTAAGGAGGAGATCAATTAGTTCTTCTTCGGGGACGGGTGGTTTTACTTGTACAACCAAAGCTCTCCACCTTTGGGCGTAGGCGCAAACGGCTTCATTCTTTCCCTTAGTGGTCCTCAAGAGGTCTTCTCCGGTAAGAGTTGTCAAAGTGTTAAACTTGTACCGCCGGAGAAACTCATCGGCCAATTTGTCCCAATCGGTGAGCCTTTCGGGCTCCAACTCGATGAATCATGGCAAGGCTGCCCTAGATAGGCTTTCTTGGAAGGTGTTGACCAATAGCAGAATATTGTCCGAGAATTGGGACATGCGATGCAGGTAATACTTCAGATGCGCTTTAGGACACCCGGTCCCATTATACTTTCTCACAAAGTCGGGCTCCTTATAATCGGCAGGAACCTCGATCTTCTCAAAAGGTGTAACTCTATCAAAGCATGACAGTTCATATCCCCGACTAGCTAGGCATTCCTCGATCTTGGCGAGTCTTTTGATTTCTTCCTCCATTTTGAGAGCTTGTTTTTCTTTCTTTTCCAGGTCGGTGACAACTGGAGGCTCTTTAGGCGATCTCTCCAAATTTGGAGAAGGATTTACAAATGGAGCCGGATTAGCACTTGTACCATCCGATGAGCTCGGAGGAGCTTGAGAGTTTGGGTCAATAGGGTATCTTCCCTGACTAGCGATTAGCATCGCCTTCATCTTTGCCACCATTGTGGCTATCATATTCATCTGATTCTCCAAATTTCCCACACGAGGTGCGAGCTCTTCTTGCTCCATTCTTAGTTGACGCGTCTTGCTACGAGTCCTCGTGTTTATCAATCACCTGTTTTTCATGACGCTAAATAGTATCGAGAGCATTCAAAAATTTGAAAAGATTGATCCATGGTAATTATATTCCCTATATGATGATGCATATTGTTGACACTCGATTTTTAATCAATTTTTCTTTAGTTTTATTTTCCAAAATTTACTAAAAATTCACAAAAAATCAAAAAATTAAAAAATCAACATTTGGAAGCCTTGGCCAAGCCTAAGGAACCAATTTGGAACAAAAAATAATTTTTCATATTTTTCACATTTTTTAATATTTTCGGAAAATAGGAAAATATTATAAAATTCATAAAAAATACTTTTTGAGGTCACAAAAATACAGAAAAATGTCTAATATTTTTATTTTAATTCCCTTTTAATATTGACCTCAAGAAAAATCAAAAATTGAGTTCAATTTTAGGTGTTCCTTCACAATACCTAGGGTTGAATTTACATAAAAAATACCAATTGAGTCTTTTTATTTGCAATTTTTGTACATTTAGGGTCTAAACATTCAATTACAGTCCCTTTGAACTTCAATTTGATCAATTGCACCCTCAATTGCACGAATTGCATGAATTGGACAAAATTTCTAAAAAGTCTTGCAATTTAGTCGCTCAATTTCTCAATTTTTGAAATTACTTTTTATTGAGGGACTATTGTGGCAAAATTGGACTACCCCCTAAGGTTTTCATACATTCTGAATCAATTGGCATAGGTCTCATGGTCCAATTTGGTCATTAGGGCACTCAATTGAACTTTTCCCCAATTTACCAATTTAGAAAAATTTGGGGCTTTTGTGCAAATTGATAAGAACTTTTGGGCAAAATTACATTTCTAGATAGAATTCAAGTCCCTAAGTTCAATTTTGAGGTTCAATTGCAAAAATTCCCAGGCAATTGCGATTAATTTTGAAAATTATGGGAATTTCACTATCCGAACCTGGTTCGGACCGGTCGACCGCCGGTCGAACCGGTCCCGAACAATGCATCTTCTTCCTCGCGCGACGGTCCCATTTTGCAGATTTGGAAGTGAATTTTGATCAACAAATTGAGAGTCAATTCGAACTTAATTGGACTAATTATCTTGGGGCTTTTGATTCTCGGGATTAGGGCCGTCGATTGCCACCGGTAGCGTGGCCAATGGCCGCCGGAGCACGGCGAAATCACCGGTCAAAGGTTCGGCGCGGGCAGAAAGCCTACATTTCGCAAAATGCACAAATTCAAGCACAATTCGCAACTAACGGAGAACCAAACGGAGGATATCTTCACGCCCGTCGCCGTCCGACCTCCGGTGACCAAAAATCACGTGACAAACACGTGTAATCGTCACCGACTCAAGCTTGCCCGACGCGCCAAAAATTTGAAAGTTGGTATAAAAGGCTCGGGAGAATATTCGCGAAGGGGGAGGCTCATTCCGCTCGTCGCACACCAGAATAGAGAGAGAAAGAGAGAGAATAGTAGAGAGAGACTCTGGCGAGCACCGTTACCGCCTCGCCGGAGCTCGGACTATGAGCCGTTCGTCCGAGCAATCCCGGTCGTCTCGAGCCACCATTCCACTTCCAGAAGCTTCCCGTCATCTCGGAGGAGCGATCGTGCACGTTCAATCAGCCTCGGACCTCTAAAAACGGTAAGTTGAGCTTCGAGTCTTCTTACTGTGCATCCATGGCAGCGCACTCTCACGAGCTTGATTTCTTCAATTGATGTGTGCGTTTTACCTTTGAAACTTCTCCGACCACAATCGCACTTCATTCCAGCATTGATTTCCCCTGAATCACTCGAGTCGAGCCTCCAACATCATGCGGTGCGGCCGAGCACCGGCCGGACCACTCTAGCTTTCGCGAGCTCGATCCGAGCTCGAGGTAAGTTCTCTAATCTTCCTTTTATGCTCGTGTATGAGTTAATTGCGTTGATTTGCTCTGGATCTACATGTTCAAACTCTGAGTTGATGTTACGTGCGAAGTACATAACTCGCATTTCCACCGATAAAATTGTCTGAATCTTTGATATGTTGATCCTGTTGATTAGTCGAGTTGATCGGTGGTGGTTTCACGTCGATCCGGCGAGATCTCACCGTTAGATCTCGCCGGATCATTTCTGGCCGTTTATTTGTTGTCGTCGCGAGGTAGGAGACGAAGGTGACGTGGCGCAATCAACAGGTCAAAGTCCAGGTGTCGTGCGCCGATTGGTCAAGGTCACCGCCGACTTAGCCTAGTCGTTGGCGCGAATAGGCCGAGTCAGCCTTGATCCAACGGTTAGGATAAATAGTTAGGTTTGATTTAGAACCGTTGGATCCGATTTTCGTATTTTTGAATATTAGTTTATTTAAGCAGAAAATAAAAAATGTATAAACGGCGCCGTATTTGCTTAGATGAAGTGTCGTCGTTTAGGGTTAATAGGAATAAACGGTTGAGATCGAGGCCAGAATAGATCGTAACCGTCCAAGATCTTGATTGGTGCGGCGTCGTTTCGTGCACCGAGTCTAATGCGTCGTCATTTAGATGTGTATAGGTTGAACGGCCTGGATTAGATCCAAAGTCGAATCGCAGCCGTTCGTTTGATTAATTGTGTGACGTCGTTTAGGGTAAGAAGGCCAGAACGTCATCGTTTCATGTGCAAAGGGTTTGAACGGTTCGAATTGAGTCTTTTGTTTTAATCGTGACCGCTCATTTGATTTAAGCGGTGCGGCGTCGTTTTGGGGATATAGGCATATACGTCGTCGTTTTGATCTTGAATGCGCAAACGGCTGAGATTAACCCAGGATTTATCTTAGCCGTCCATTCCTTTTATGTATATTTCGAATATTAGAAATTGGTTTAGAAAAATCAAAATAAATAGGATAATACATATACGGCACCGTATAGGGTTTGAGCGGGTCTACGAGCGGTCGGACCGGGTTGACCGGTCGTTGACCGGTTTGACCCGGTCCATAAATATTAATAAAAAATAAATAAAAAATAGATAAAATTTCCAAAAAAATCCAAAAAAATTGCAAAAATACTTAGAAAATTCATAAAAATTCCCATATTTTCCCAAAAAATTTCTAAAAATTTCTAGATCGATTCGGGACTCATAAAGTCTGGAACAAAAATTTTGAGACTTCGAGGGTCGATGAATGTCGATCCGGAAAATTCCCGCATTTTTTTAGAAAATAAGTAAAAAAAATTTCAAAAATAGAGAAAATTAGAAAAATTCCATAAAATCACAAAAAAATGGGAAATGGCCACATTCAACTGGCCCGATCCCGATTTTGTGATTTTCGGGTCCCGAACCCCCAAAAATGACCATTCTACCCTTCTAGGCCTTACGCCCTAAATTTTCCCGAACTACCCCTGGAGTCTAAATTCGACATTTCTATGGACCGATATGGCCATTTTTAGATATATTGAGTTATGATTGATTGATTTGATTGACTTTGAATGTCTTGATTGCACTTTTGATTTTTCCGATTGTGATTGATAGGAATAGTAAAATTCTCATCTGCATGAACACCTTAAGATCTTTAGGGCCAACCTCACCTAAAAATCCATCTGCATGAACTCGTAGGTTAGAAAATCACTCAACATCGGTAACCGAAAGGGCGTCAATGTGAATCTTGGCGTAACCAAGTCCCCGGACCCAAAAATCTCCGGTTTTCGCGGAATCGAACGGTTTTTCCCGACCGCTCGGTAGGGTTTTCCGATCATACCCTCCAATAAATTGATCGGTGGCGACTCCAAATTGCATGTACACATAGCACATGCCACCCGACCACACTAAGGTCGATTTCGATGAAATTTTCTCCGATATCGCGATTCGAGTAATGGGTCTTGGGAGAGACCTGCGATCCTAAAAATCCCGCCGACAACCGGGGTCATACATATAAAAAAGGATCGGCTCGTTAACCCTCACTCACCTCCCGCGCACATCCCAACGGAGGAGGGTCGCGATAGACCGGCGACTCCGCTGGGGAAGGATTTTAAGAGGACTTAAGCCGATAAAAATGTTGATTGCCTTCTAACCTCGTTTTCTGCAGATGCTCTTGAAGGTGAGGTACGCCCACTAACCAAAAGTGTTAAATGTTGATGCAGATGAGAGTTATAAGGGGTGGCATCTGTGTTAACCCTTTTGATGCGGATATGGTGTTTTGGGTTATTTGTTTATTTATGCACATATTGAAGCGGTGTTTTGAATATAAATTGTTGGGCATGTCTTGCATATTTTGAGGATCACGACACTGCACACACAAACGCCTAAACCCGAGTCGCGAATCACCCTTATAGGTCGCCATAGATAGGGATCGGTATGCGAAGCTCTTGTGTTTGATTGCACTTGGGTTGACCATATTTGATCCCGCTCGTTATGCAATATTGATGGTTCTACCTACTTGTTGTTTGATTGCGCTTGTGGGCGACTCATCGATTCGTATAGCGGGAGCCTTTTTAGGTCCATACCCGAGCCTTTTTGATTTCTTTAGAGTTGAACCTCACTTGTCTCATGCGCATGTGAAGTGGACAGTTGATATACCTAAAACCAAAAATCGAAAAAAAGAGTAACATCGGTTGGTAAGGCTTTTTACCCTCTTTACTTTGAACTTGTAAATTTAAATTTTGCATATCATGCATTTCCACGACATATCATCATAATATGTAAGATTGTTTAAATGATCGGGGTTGAAGGTTAAATTTTCCTTTTTAGGATAGATGGCGCCCCGAGGTCATATTGATGTACCCGACGTATTCACATGGGAGCGGAGGACCATCCGACGCAAGGACCGAGTACTCGCTACTTTTCGAGTCTTTGGATTTGTCCATGGACGGGAGCTCAACGAACGGAACCATATTCGTAGCGAGAGTTGTGATTATACTCGTTGTGCGCACCATTTGGGATTCAAGTGCGAAAAAGAGAGAATTTAGGAGTTGTACATGAAATTGGCAAAGAAGCCTCGTGCGACCAAGACGGCCCCAAAGCACTCCCCGATTAAGAAGAAGGAAGTCATCACCGTATCCTCTGATGATGAAGAAGATGTCAAGCTTCCCGAGATAGTAGAGATCTCATCGGATGAGGACACCATTCCGACTATCTAGTTTAGTACGACTTTGGGGCATTTCTAGGATTCATTACATGCTGAGTCAATTATGTACTTTCGTTTACATTTGTTGTCCGAACATCTTTAGATGCTCTCATGTCCTATTTCTTTTGACTTTATTGTACTAGACTTGTGAATTTTATGAGTGGACAAATTTGGAGTTGTAAAAGCGACTTTCCACCCCGATTACGCTTAAACGATCCTAATCAAATTACATGCCATCTTTGGGTGAGATTAGGTCCATAACTACCCTATTTGGCTTATTTGGGCCAAATGGGAGTAGTTGACCCTCATGTTACCAAAAGATGACATGGAATTTGGTTAGCACATTTGCATCACATTTCATGCATATGTATACTAAATCCGTGGTAATTGACTTTAGGATCATCATTTTTGCATTTTTTAGATCATGGGGAATGGAGACATCAAAGTCATCCCAATACCGCGCAAGGAGCTTTCTATATGGTGGGATCGCCTCGACATCATCAACAAGGCCTACGTTGAAGGACGTTTGGGACGACTAGTAGATCCGATCAAAGTGGAATATCAACCGGCCCTCATTCAAGCGCTAGCCAAGGCATGGGACGCGCGCACAATGACATTTAACTTCCAAGGTTTAGAATTGACCCCTACACTTGAGGAATACACCGCTATTATCGGGGCCAGGTTTGACGAACGTATAGCTCAACCCCCTTTAGACATGGACTCTACTCGTCCTTTATCGAGTTTTCTTCGTCTTAAAACTTCTGAGATAGAAAAAGTTTATAAGTCCAATTCTAACAAGTTCACCTTCTCATTCCTTTTCGACAATTATTCCTCTTTACCCACCGAAACCGGTCATAAATCGGGAAAGGTGTTCATCTTGGCTTTCTTTGCATTCGTCCTATTCCCAACCTCAAGGACCACTTTTGACCCTTCTATAGTCCATATAACCAGACAAGCATGTTGTCGCTGGAATTACTCGTACATGATTTTAGCTGAGACCTTTCTCTCCTTAAACCGTTCCAAAACTTCCAAAAAGGCCGTTTTCCAAGCATCTAATGGGCTACTCCACATGTGGTTCACTTCTCATATAAAGACATTCCAACTCCGAGTAGGGTGTTACGAGATCAATGAGCACGTTCACCCTCTTTGTCACGCTCCGTGTCCTCCGAGCACGCCAACATCCCTCGTTGTCAAAGAAATCTCGCAACTCACCAGGATCGCAAACGGACGTAAAACACGCGAGATGCAAATGCAAGCGCAAGCAATGAAAACAAACCCGACAATGAATATAGAATGGCCTTAGAATATAACACCAAAATACATATAACATAGCCAGGTAAGTTCAAGGTTCATACGGACCACCAGAAATAAAACGACTACGACTCAAGGATACGGCACGGGGACACAAAAGGAAACTCCCTAAACATAACCACCCGTCGACACATGAGGGTCCAAAAGCAGGGATAAGGACCTCTACACACCTAAGGGTCAGGCGTCATCATCAGAAGTAAACTCGGCAGGGGGGGAGCGTACTCCGGGGAGAAACTCGTCACGATGGCTCCACTAAACGCCTGCTCGGGCTCCTCCCATGGCTCCTCCTCTAGCACCTCTTCCAGGTCCTCCTCTAGATCAGACGCCTCCTCGGGTATCGGCTCTTCTTCCGGTTCGGACTCCTCTTCGGGTTCCTCCATCTCCTAGTCATGTGCTGGATCCACGACATGAACTATGTTCGGGACAGGCTCGGGAAGCATCGGGGGTCCATCAGCAGGCTCATCAGGTTCCAAGATCCCTCCATCCAGAGCGGGGAGTCCGGGTATGGGAGACCTCGGCTCGGGGATCGGTCCAACTACGGGTCCAAGGACAGGGAGTCTCGAAGGTGAAGCTATCGGGAGTCTAGGTCCGGAGGCATCCAAGACGTGCTCGGGAATCACCTCTTCCCTCAAAGGTCCAGATAAATAGTCCCCATCCTTATAAGTCTAAGAGAGGAAGGAATAAGGGGTCAAGTATCCTCTCGCGTCGTCGATCCACAAGGTGCTAACCCTCCGATAATACGTCCGATCTGGTCCCACTCTATACTCGGTAATCACGGGCTCAAACCGAGTCGGTAGTCCAAAAAGTAGCGGCATCGCGGCGATCGGGATCGAGGGTCTGAAAATGTTGGTCCCACGGAGGGGTGAGATCGACATCTCAGTAAGCGAAGCCTAACCTATCCTAAGGTCCTAGTACCTCCCGACAAAACACGGCATGCAAACAATCCAATCCAAACAGCAGACAGTGGTCAATTCAAAGTGCACAAATAAAGCAATCATGTACAGGACCACCCAGAACATGCCAAATCACACAAGTCGATCCTCGTACCATAGGGTTCACATACCACCTCCATAATTTAGTATCATAATCTCATATATCAAGTATAAGCCTCGGACTCTTAGGAACACGGCATTGTACGTATAAATACAGATATTTTTGTGTGCACACTGGGGTCTCAGACACTTAGGAATATGCCCCATGGGGTCTCGGACACTTAGGAATACGCCCCATTTATTCAACGGTCTCGGACACTTAGGAACACGATCGGATTAAGTCCTCGAACAATTGGGCGAACACGGCATACTATACGGCCTCGGACGCCTCAATTGAACACGACTTTATAATCTCATGTATAGGTCATACACAAAGGGCCTCATGCCCTAATATCACAATATTGCAATTCCACAATTACTTGGGCTATTTAGCACGTCAATACCATCACGAGCTCGAATCGGGCCAATTGCCACATATCGCCTCACAAGGCCAATCATGCAATTACAAGGGGTCTCACACTAGCCAAGACATCACAATATCACATAAAATGTATTTAAAGCACCCCCAATTCAGAATTACTACTTTTGATACCAACGGTCCCAATCGAGCGAATTCCACGTCTTCTCTTACAAAGCCACACACTTAATCCCAAGAGGCTTCACTCATGCCAAGGCATGTAAAAGTCATTCTAAAACACCTTTCAAGTGCCCCACATCAGAATTACAACATTTAGCACCCACTAACCATTTTAGTGCACAATTGCTCCAATTGAGTTATTTTAGGTCCCGATCGCCCCCAACCATGGTCCACTCTTAAACCACGTGCTATCCACACATCAAGTCACTCATTTCCACCCATATGACCACATAAACATCCCAGGACCAGCATTGATACCAATTGCACAGAAATTTCCAGATTGGTCCTCTCTAGCATTTCTCACTATCCCAAGCATTTAGCACACCATCTAGCCAAACCCAAGTGTCTCTTAGTAACCTAGGGCTCTAGGAAGGGTTAGGAAACACTTACCCTTGCTTTTTGATGAAGAAAAACCCGGCGAAAGCGTTTCCTTCGCGCACGATCAGATTCGACCTAAAAGGGTGTCCACCGGTTTCAAACACAAAGCACCAACTTTTAGTCCAAGAAAACCTCATCACACACAGCCATGAACCTCCTTTAAACACCCTAGAATCCTTTGAGAAGCTTGAGCTCTTACCTTGAAGTTGGATGAGCAAAACCGGCGGTGAAATCCTAGGGTTTGTTCGGCGCCGAGAGAGAGAAAAACGGACGGCACGGCGGCGGCAACAACTCACAGCCAAGAAAGGAAGATGAAGTGGCGGTGGCGTGGTGGAGCTCCTCCTTGGACCGGCGGTGTGAGGAGACCGAAGGGGTGCTCGGCCAAGAGAGGAAAAGAGAGAGTTCTTGGGAGAGAGTTGAGCTCAAAATGAAGAAATGAGGGAGTGAGAGAGAGGGTGAGTGATCAGCCAAGAGTAAGAGAGGGAGAGGGTGAGTTTGAGTGATTGAGTGAGTGACTTGATGGGTGGGAGATAGTGGGGTTGGTGTAGGACATGAATAGTAGAGTAGGTGGTGGGGTTTTTGGGGTTTGACTTGCATGGGGACTTGATCCCTTCAAGTGTCATGTCCCTCCATTATCCACATGGGGATTTAGGGGCTGAGGGGTGCGGTACAAGGGTTGACCGAAATTCCTTCGCGGTCGCTCAAGGGCTGAACGAATTTCGGGACCGGAATGGATTTTTTTTTGTTCCGCAAATCCGATCCTCATTTTTCCAACTTATATGGCTTCCAAATATCCTTAATAACATTTGCAAGGCGACATCCAAGTTTATTTGTATTGGAATTCTCGAATACCCGGCCGCCAATTTCGAAGTCCGCTTCGCGCTCAAAATCGGCCGATCACATTTTCAGTGCACCTCGAACCGACGGGCGGCTTTCAGGAGCTACGCGTATCGACCCGTGATTTTAGTTACCACGTTTTAAGAATTCGGACCACGGCGACCCTGGTTGTCATGTAATCGCGAGGGAAACGGTCGGTCTTGACAGGACGCGATTGTCGGGAATCGGTTCGGGGTTATTCGCAAATCATGCTATGGCGTAGCGGTATCACCCGCGAACCAATTGCACGACGCTAGCAAATAGTTCTGACGTCAACCCCGGATCGGCCCGCAATGACCCAGAATGTACCCTCGGCGACCCTTATGGTCGGGATACTAGTCCGCGGTCGAGTCTTTTATGGTCTGCGCACTATCCTATTTAGCCATTCCCCTTTGGTCAGTTATCTCAAGAGTGATCAATTATGAGTGAGGTTACTGGAATACATCGATACTCATTTCATTCATAAGTTCGAAATGGGGTCGGAATTCAGAATGTCACAATTCTTCCCCCCTTACAAAAATTTCGTCCTCGAAATTTACAAGACTTAGCTACTCAAACAGGTGGGGGTATTTACGCCTCATAGCTTCCTCGCTCTCCCAGGTGGCTCCTTCTGTTCCGTGGCGCTCCCAGATTACTTTTACCAACGGAATTGTCTTGTTTCTCGGGACTTGCTCCTTCCTGTCCTCGATCCTAACCGGTCTTTCCACGTATGTTACTCGATCATCCACTTCGATAGCTTCATAATCCAAGACATGGATCGGATCGGGCTCATACTTCCGTAGCATTGACACGTGAAAGACGTTGTGGACTTGCGACAGATTTGGCGGTAAGGCTAGTCGATAGGCTAGGGTTCCAATTCGCTCTAGTATCTCGAAAGGTCCCACGTATCTCGGACTTAGTTTCCCTTTCTTCCCAAATCGAGATAATCCTCGCACCGGCGATACCTTAAGGAACACATGATCTCCCACTTGGAATTCCAAAGGCTTACGTCGTCTGTCGGCGTAGCTTTTCAGGCGACTTTGGGCGGTCTTAAGTCTTTCTCTAATCACCTTCACTGCTTCAACTGACTGTTCTACTAACTCCGGGCCTGTTATACTCCTCTCACCGACTTCGTCCCAGCATATTGGCATTCGGCACGCTCCGCCATACAGTGCTTCGAATAGTGCCATTCCGATACTCTGCTGATAGCTGTTGTTATAGGCGAACTCCACAAGGTGCAACTGCTCTTCCCAACCTCCTTTGAAGTCTATGACACACGCCCTTAACATATCTTCCAACGTCTGAATAGTTCTCTCAAACTGTCCATCCGCCGAGGGTGGTAGGCGGTACTGCATCGCAACTTTGTCCCCATCGCTTCCTACAGGCTTTTCCAAAACGAAGCGGTAAACTTGGGATCTCTGTCTGACGTGATTGTCACCGGCACTCCATGTAGTCGAACGATCTGCCTCATGTACGGTTCGGCGTACCTGTCCATTGCGAAATCCTTTCGCATTGCCAGAAAATGTGTAGACTTGGTCAATCGATCCACGATCACCCATATGGAGTCATGTCCCCTTTGACTCCTTGGTAAGGCCATAACAAAATCCATCGTGATGTGCTCCCATTTCCACTCGGGGATTTCCAACGGTTGAAGCAGGCCTCCCGGTTTACAATGTTGTGCCTTCACCTGCTGGCACGTTAAGCATTTTGCCACGTGCTTGGCGACGTCCACTTTCATTCCATTCCACCAGTAGTGCTGACAGAGATTTTGGTACATCTTCGTACATCCAGGATGGATACTATAGTTACTCCGATGTGCTTCTGATAGAATCCTTTCTCGGAGCTCTTCGTCATTGGGTACGCATAACCTCCCACGAAACTTCAGTATTCCATCCTCCGATACCCGAAACTCAGGTTTCCTTTTATTCGCCTCCATTTCCAGAATCTTTTGGAGGTCGGGATCCGTCGACTGTAATGCCTTAATCCTATCCTGGATCTCAAGTTCAATCCTTAGTGTCGCCATCAAATTGGACAACCGACGGACTTCCAATTTGAACTCCGAATCCCTTATCCTTTCTAGCAGAGTCCACTCTTTCACTAGCATATGCGCTATACTTGACTTCCGACTTAGCGCATCCGCTACCTTATTTGCTTTCCCGGGGTGATACAGAATGTCACAGTCATAGTCCTTAAGCAACTCTATCCACCGACGTTGTCTCATATTCAACTCTTTTTGGGAAAACAAGTACTTTAGACTCTGATGATCCGTATAGATCTGAAACTTTTCTCCACACAGATAATGCCTTTAGATCTTCAAGGCGAAGACTATAGCAGCAAGCTCCAGATCGTGAGTCGGGTAATTCATCTCATGAGGTCTTAATTGACGCGATGCATAAGCCACAACTTTTCCATGTTGCATTAGCACACACCCCAATCCTTTCAAAGATGCGTCACTATAGATTTCGTAACCTCCCGGTCCAGAGGGAATAGTCAACACTGGTGCGGTGGTCATCCTATGCTTCAGTTCTTGGAAACTTCTTTCGCACTTGTCGGTCCATTCAAACTTCGTTTCCTTCTTCGTCAATCTAGTTAATGGCATGGCTATTGGGGAGAACTTCTCCACAAACCTTCTATAGTAGCCTGCCAGTCCCAAGAAACTCCTCACTTCGGGCACCGTTGTCGGTCTAGGCCAATTCATCACCGCTTCGATTTTAGCAGGATCCACTGA
Organism: Rhodamnia argentea; assembly: GCF_020921035.1. Taxonomy (NCBI): domain Eukaryota; kingdom Viridiplantae; phylum Streptophyta; class Magnoliopsida; order Myrtales; family Myrtaceae; genus Rhodamnia; species Rhodamnia argentea. Next base: position 32,170,881 of record NC_063153.1, on the reverse strand, counting down.
GCTTCCATCTCCAGATACTACATGTCCAAGGAACGCCACTCTATTCAACCAGAACTCACACTTACTAAACTTGGCATAAAGTGAGTGTTCCCTTAATGTCTGCAAGACAATCCTCAAGTGTACTTCATGTTCGCCATTACTCCTCGAGTAAATCAGAATGTCATCTATGAACACTATGACAAACTTATCCAAATACTCCTTGAACACACGATGCATCAAGTCCATAAATGCAGCTGGGGCATTGGTCAATCCAAATGGCATCACTGTAAACTCATAATGCCCATACCTTGTCCTGAAGGCAGTCTTAGGGACATCCTCCTTCTTAATCCTCAACTGGTGATATCCCGTCCTTAAGTCGATCTTGGAGAATACCGATGCACCTTGCAGTTGGTCGAACAAGTCATCTATCTTTGGCAATGGGTACTTGTTCTTAATGGTCACCTGATTCAACTGCCTATAATCGATGCACAAGCGCAACGACTCGTCCTTTTTCCTCACAAACAAAACTGGTGCTCCCCAAGGTGAAGCACTTGGACGAATAAACCCTTTGTCCAATAGTTCTTGCATTTGCACCTTTAACTCCTTCAACTCAGATAGGGACATTCTATAGGGTGCCTTCGATATTGGTTCCGTCCCGGGGGCTAACTCAATAGAGAATTCCGTTTCTCTCTCGTGTGGCAATCCAGGTAAATCTTGAGGAAAGACATCGGGGTATTCACATACTACCGATATGTTTTCCAACTTAGGTTCTTCCATCGTCGGATCCAACACAACCGCTAAATAGGCCTCACATCCATCATCCATCAACTTAGTCACCTCAAGTGACGAGATCAAAGGGATCGAGGTTCCTCCCCGACTCCCGACAAAGTCAAATCTAGGGCGACCAACAGGAAAGAATTGAATCGCCCTGCTACCACAATCAACCATAGCCTTTAATTTGCCTAACCAATCCATCCCAACAATAACATCAAAGTCATACATGGGCAACACAGCAAGATCGATTAGTTCTTCACTATCGCCAATCACTATCTTACAGTTCCGACACCCTAAGGAAACCAACACTTCATTCTTTAAGGGTGTAGCCACATGCAATACTACTTCCAACGGTTTTAACTCTATTCCAGCCAAATCAGCAAATTGAGCAGACACGAATGAATGCGAAGCTCCAGGGTCAAACAAAGCATATGCAGTAAGACCACAGAGAAGAACCGTACCCGTGACTACGCCGGGTGCATTCTCAACATCCTTTCGCGCCACAGCATAGACTCTTCCTTGCGCCGGCGGTCGGTTCTGGCTCCCTTGTGGAGCAGCTCCAATCTGAGGCCCTCCCTGCGGCCTTACCATCTGTGGAAAATCTCCAGGAGCTTTCTCGGTGCTTTGCCCGACATGGTGGCCCATCTTGCCACATCTGAAACAGGCACCTCCCCGACCGGGGCAAGGTCCATTTCCATGTCGCCTTCCACAGAGACGACAATTCCAGTTGTTCGGGAGAGTCGGCTTCCCAATTCCTTTCTTCACTGGAGGAACAAATCGCCTGTTGTTCATCATTGGCCTCTTCCCAAAGTTACGATTGTCCCTCCGAGGAACGAACCGCGGTCCAGGGGCGATTTTCCTTCTTTCCCTCATGTCCCTTTCAATCGCTTGGCCCCGTGTCGCGACCCTCTCGGAAAATTTTTTTAACGAGTGAAGGTTAACGAGCCGATCCCTCTTCACAATTTTTATAGGAGACCCCGGTTGTCAGCGGGGTGTCTTTTAGGATCGCGGGTCTCTCCCAAGACTCATTACTCGAATCGCGATGTCGGCTAAAATTTATAAAATATCGAAATTGACCTTGTGTGGTCGGGTGGCATGTGCGAAGTGTACATGCAATTTGGAGTCGCCACCGATCGATTTATTGGAAGGTACGATCGGAAAACCTTACCGAGCGGTCGGGAGAAACCGTTCGGTTCCACGAAAACTAGAGATTATTGGGTCCGGGGACTTGGTTACGCCGAAATTTTAATCGACGTCCTTTCGGTTACCGATGTTGAGTGATTTTCTAACCTACGAGTTCATGCAGATGCGATATCGGGTGAGGTAGGTTCTAACAGTTCTAGGTATACATGCAGATGGGAATTTTCTATCCTAACAATCACAATCAGAAAATTTAATGCACAATCAAAATCAACACAAGCAATCAAATCAATCAATCAATCAAGGTTTGACATGTCTAAAATGGCCCTATCGGCCCACACAAAAATCAAATTCGGGTTTCGGGGTGATTTGGTGAAAATTTGGGGCGGAAGGCCCATAAGGGTAGAATGGTCATTTTTGGGAGTTCGGGACCTGAAAATCACAAAATCGGGGTCAGGCCAGTTGAATGTGGCCATTTCTCATTTTTTGTGATTTTATGGAATTTTTCTAATTTTTTCTATTTTTTTGGAATTTTTATTTATTTTCTAAAAATATTAGGAAATTTTCCGAATCGACATTCATCGACCCTCGAATTCCCAAAAATATCGATCCAGACTTTATGAGTCCCAAATCGATCTACAAATTTTTAGAAATTTTTTGTGAAAATCTAGGAATTTTTATGAATTTTCTAGGTATTTTTGCAATTTTTTGGATTTTTTGGAAATTTCTTTTTATTTTTTTATTTTTTATTTTATTTTATTTATTAATAAACCGAACCGGGTCAACCCGGTCAACGACCGGTCAACCCGGTCCGACCCGACTCAGACTCACTCTAGGCTAAACGGTACCGTATTCCTATTTTCCTATTTATTTTTGAATTTTCCGAACTATTTTCTAATTATCCGAATATATACAAAAGAAATGGACAGTCGAGATCAATCTGCGAATCAATCTCAACCGTTAACCCTTTACTAAACGAAACGGTGTCGCTTCGGCTTAATATATGGACGGCCACGATCTAACCTAGGATCTAATCTGGGCCGTCGACCTGTCAAGCTATAAAACGACATCGTATTCATTAAACGCACGGACGGCCACGATCTAAACCGGACACGATCCGAGCCGTCTATTCCTCTATGACCTAAACGACGACGTTCACCTAAGCTAAGACGGCACCGTTTTGATTTTCTAAATTTCTATCTAATATAAACTAATTTCCGAAATCAAAAATACAGGTCCGACGGCTGAAAATTAAATCCACCGATTTATCTCGGCCGTCGGATTAGATCTGAGTCGCCTCGTTCGCGCCAACGGCCGAGCCGACTCGGATCCGAGCTGGACCTGTAAGCAGATGACACCTGGACCTTTGACTCGCCGACTCGGGCCACGTCATCGTTTTCAACCTTCCGCCGGCGAGACAATGGACGGCCGAGAGCTTTCAGCGACGATCCGACGGCGAGTTCTCAACCAAATCTCATGAAACCGACTCCTATTGACTCGTATCAACTTCTAGTTTAACATATATCAGAATCGAGCAAGATCATCAACTAAATCTCAAGAACCGGACTACATACAATCGCGACATCCGGAGCTTCAACCAAGCAATATCGAGCGGGATAAGCTAATTATTTCATACAATCGCACAATCAGGAGTTGTAGAAGCTTACCTCGAGTTCCGATTGAACTCGCATAGGCTAGAAATGCCTGGCCGGTGTTCGGCCAAGCTGAGGTGTATCGGAGGCTCGACTCGGGTTAATCACGAAAAATCAATGCACAAAGAGGATGCGATCGTGGTCGGTGATGTGAGAGGACAAAAACGCACACACTAATTGATAGGATTACACTCGCGAAGGCGAGTTGCCATTGACACACAGTAGGATGATCGAGAAGTCTACTTACCATTTTTGGAGATCTCGGGTTGAATGAGCTGGGTCGATCGACTCCTGGAAGTCCGAGGAAGCTTCCGACGGTGGTCCGGTGACTCGATTCGGCTTGAAACACCTGGGCCGAAGTAGCACGGCTTTGAACTAAGTCTCCGGCGAGGGCGTCGCGCGAGAGTTTCTCTCTCTAATCCTCTCCCTTTCTCTTTCTATTCCGGTAGTCGAGCGAACAGAATGAGCCCCCTCTTTTGTTCTAGAACCTCTTGGTTTTTTATACTCGTTTTTTTGAATTCTCGCGCGCACGGGAGCTTGAGTTGGCGACGTCCTCACGTGCTAATCACATGCCAATCGACCCGCCGGACGGTGACGGAATCATTACGATTCCGTCCAAGTCTGTTAGAAGTCCGTCGAGCCTAAAACAAGCACAAATTGCACTTAAGCTTGAAAATATTGACTTTCGGACGCCGGCGCCTTTGACCTTCGATTCCGCCATGCTCCGGCGGCCATTGGCCGTGCTGCCGGTGGCGTTCGACGCTTCTTGACCCGCACAACAAAAGCCCTAATATAACTAGTTCAATTAGGCACGAATTGACCTTCAATTTGGCTGTTGAAACTCGTCCAGCAATTCTGCACTTCGCGCGAGTCGTCCGAGGAAGACGACATTGTCTTGGACCGGTTTGACCGGTCCGACCGGCGGTCAGACCGGTCAGAACCGGTTCAAGACAATGTTCCCCGTACAATTTTCGAAATTAATCAAAATTGGCTAGGAATTTTTGCAATTAAACCTTAAAATTGGACTTAGGGGCTTGGATATTATCTAGGAATGCAATTTTGCCCAAAATTTCTAATCAATTTGCACAAAAGCCTCAAAATTTTCAATTTGCTCAAATTGGGGAAAATGTCAATTGGACGTGTAATTGACCAAATTGGACCACGAGACCCATTCCAATCGATTTATAATGCATGAAAACATAGGGGGACGGTCTAATTTTACTATGATAGTCCCTCAATTAAAAGTAATTTCAAAAATTGGCCAATTGAGGGACTAAATTGCAAATAATTTGGGGATTCTTGTCTAATTCGTGCAATTGAGGGTGCAATTGATCAAATTAAAGACCAAAGGGACTGCAATTGAATGTTTAGACCTAAAATGTGCAAAAATTGCAAATAAAAAGACTTAATTGATATTTTTTGTGAAAATTCAACCTTAGGCATTATGAAGAAACACCTAAAATTGAATTCAATTTTCAATTTTTCTTGAGGTCAATATGAAAAGGGGATTAAATGAAAAATATAGGACATTTTTGTGTATTTTTGTGACCTCGAAAAGTATTTTTTATGAATTTTCAAGTATTTTCCTATTTTCCGAAAATGTTAAAAAATGTGAAAAATATGAAAAATTATTTTTTGTTCCAAATTGGTTCCTTATGCTTGGCCAACGCTTCCAATTTTGATTTTTTAATTTTATTTTATTTTTTTTTTAGATTTTTAGGAATTTTTGAAAATAAAACTAAAGGAAAACCGACTAAAAATTCGGGTGTCAACAGCTGCCCCTCTTTGAAAGTAATCTCGGTTAGAGGTTGCTTTCAAAGACAAGGTGACACCTGGATCCTTAATCGACTCTGCTGGGGAAAAAAAATCTAAAGAAAATAAGTCTTAACATCCAATTGCCTTACCTTTGCTGTTAAAGCTTTGACTCCGTGGGGAATTATTTCAGTCCATGCTCATTTATATGGAAGAGAGATAAGAAGAGAGAGACTTACCTATAGCTCACTTGTCTACGGTTTGAGATTTGTCGATCCGAGGTTGAGAAATTGGGTGTACGGAATTACCTTTGGACGGTTTGGCGCGGTTTTGCAATGGTCATCGTCCGTCCGGTGTCGAGTTGAGGTTTGAAGATTTGGAAGGAAGGTTCACCCTTGTAACAAAGGGGTTTCACCTATTTAAAAATGGGTTTGACTATCCACTAAGGATTCATCATTTAAAAAGGGGCAGATCTGCTTTCATCTAGGAAGCTACTCACCGTCTGGAAGGGAGGTTCACCCTTGTAACAAAGGGGTTTCACCAATTTAAAAGAGATTGGCTATCCTCTATGCAGAGACTCACCATCTAAAACGCAGATCGGTTTTCATCTAGGAAGCTACTCACCATTCGGAAGGGAGGTTCACCCTTGTAACAAAGGGGTTTCACCTATTTAAAAGAGATTGGCTATCCTCTATGCAGGGACTCACCACCTAAAACACAGATCGGCTTTCATCTAGGAAGCTACTCACCGTCTGGAAGGGAGGTTCACCCTTGTAACAAAGGGGTTTCACCTATTTAAAAGAGATTGGCTATCCTCCATGCGGGGACTCACCATCTAAAACACAGATCGGCTTTCATCTAGGAAGCTACTCACCGTCCGGAAGGGTGCCATCCGAGGACCTAGGTTGACTAGTGTACCTACGTAAGCTCAAACCCTAATTCAAATTTTCTAAAAAGCAGATCGGCTTTCATCTAGGAAGCTACTCACCGTCCGAGAGGGTGCCATCCGAGGACCTAGGTTGACTAGTGTACCTGCAGAAGCTCAAACCCTATTTCAAATTTTCTAAAAAGCGGATCGGCTTTCATCTAGGAAGCTACTCACCATCCGAGAGGGTGCCATCCGAGGACCTAGGTTGACTAGTGTACCTATAGAAGCTCAAACCCTATTTTAAATTTTCTAAAAAGCAGATCGGCTTTCATCTAGGAAGTTACTCACCGTCCGAGAGGGTGCCATCTGAGGACCTAGGTTGACTAGTGTACCTACAAAAGCTCAAACCCTATTTCAAATTTTCTAAAATGCAAATCGGCTTTCATCTAGGAAGCTACTCACCGTCCGAAAGGGTGCCATCTGAGGACCTAGGTTGACTAGTATACCTACGTAAGCTCAAACCCTATTTCAAATTTTCTAAAAAGCAGATCGGCTTTCATCTAGGGAGCTACTCATCGTCCGAGAGGGTGCCATCCGAGGACCTAGGTTGACTAGTGTACTTACGTAAGCTCAAACCCAATTTTCAAATTTTTTAAAATGCAGATCGGCTTTCATCTAGGAAGCTACTCACCGTCCGAGAGGGTGCCATCCGAGGACCTAGGTTGACTAGTGTACCTACAGAAGCTCAAACCCTATTTCAAATTTTCTAAAATGCAGATCGGCTTTCATCTAGGAAGCTACTCACCGTCCGAGAGGGTGCCATCTGAGGACCTAGGTTGACTAGTGTACCTACAGAAGCTCAAACCCTTTTTTCAAATTTTCTAAAATGCAGATCGGCTTTCATCTAGGAAGCTACTCACCGTCCGAGAGGGTACCATCCGAGGACCTAGGTTGACTAGTGTACCTACAGAAGCTCAAACCCTATTTCAAATTTTCTAAAATGCAGATTGGCTTTCATCTAGGAAGCTACTCACCATCCGAGAGGGTGCCATCTGAGGACCTAGGTTGACTAGTGTACCTGCAGAAGCTCAAACCCTATTTCAAATTTTCTAAAAAGCAGATCGGCTTTCATCTAGGAAGCTACTCACCATCCGAGAGGGTGCCATCCGAGGACCTAGGTTGACTAGTGTACCTATAGAAGCTCAAACCCTATTTCAAATTTTCTAAAAAGCAGATCGGCTTTCATCTAGGAAGTTACTCACCGTCCGAGAGGGTGCCATCCGAGGACCTAGGTTGACTAGTGTACCTACAAAAGCTCAAACCCTATTTCAAATTTTCTAAAATGCAAATCGGCTTTCATCTAGGAAGCTACTCACCGTCCGAAAGGGTGTCATCTGAGGACCTAGGTTGACTAGTATACCTACAGAAGCTCAAACCCTATTTCAAATTTTCTAAAAAGCAGATCGGCTTTCTTCTAGGAAGCTACTCATCGTCCGAGAGGGTGCCATCCGAGGACCTAGGTTGACTAGTGTACCTACAGAAGCTCAAACCCTATTTTCAAATTTTCTAAAATGCAGATCGGCTTTCATCTAGGAAGCTACTCACCGTCCGAGAGGGTGCCATCTGAGGACCTAGGTTGACTAGTGTACCTACAGAAGCTCAAACCCTATTTCAAATTTTCTAAAATGCAGATCGGCTTTCATCTAGGAAGCTACTCACCGTTTGAGAGGGTGCCATCTGAGGACCTAGGTTGACTAGTGTACCTACGTAAGCTCAAACCCTTTTTTCAAATTTTCTAAAATGCAGATCGGCTTTCATCTAGGAAGCTACTCACCGTCCGAGAGGGTACCATCTGAGGACCTAAGTTGACTAGTGTACCTATAGAAGCTCAAACCCTATTTCAAATTTTCTAAAATGCAGATCGGCTTTCATCTAGGAAGCTACTCACCGTCCGAGAGGGTGCCATCCGAGGACCTAGGTTGACTAGTGTACCTACGTAAGCTCAAACCCTTTTTTCAAATTTTCTAAAATGCAGATCGGCTTTCATCTAGGAAGCTACTCACCGTCCGAGAGGGTACCATCCGAGGACCTAGGTTGACTAGTGTACCTACGTAAGCTCAAACCCTATTTCAAATTTTCTAAAATGCAGATTGGCTTTCATCTAGGAAGCTACTCACCATCCGAGAGGGTGCCATCCGAGGACCTAGGTTGACTAGTGTACCTGCAGAAGCTCAAACCCTATTTCAAATTTTCTAAAAAGCAGATCGGCTTTCATCTAGGAAGCTACTCACCATCCGAGAGGGTGCCATCCGAGGACCTAGGTTGACTAGTGTACCTATAGAAGCTCAAACCCTATTTCAAATTTTCTAAAAAGCAGATCGGCTTTCATCTAGGAAGTTACTCACCGTCCGAGAGGGTGCCATCTGAGGACCTAGGTTGACTAGTGTACCTACAAAAGCTCAAACCCTATTTCAAATTTTCTAAAATGCAAATCGGCTTTCATCTAGGAAGCTACTCACCGTCCGAAAGGGTGTCATCTGAGGACCTAGGTTGACTAGTATACCTACAGAAGCTCAAACCCTATTTCAAATTTTCTAAAAAGCAGATCGGCTTTCTTCTAGGAAGCTACTCATCGTCCGAGAGGGTGCCATCTGAGGACCTAGGTTGACTAGTGTACCTACGTAAGCTCAAACCCTATTTTCAAATTTTCTAAAATGCAGATCGGCTTTCATCTAGGAAGCTACTCACCGTCCGAGAGGGTGCCATCTGAGGACCTAGGTTGACTAGTGTACCTACAGAAGCTCAAACCCTATTTCAAATTTTGTAAAATGCAGATCGGCTTTCATCTAGGAAGCTACTCACCGTCCGAGAGGGTGCCATCCGAGGACCTAGGTTGACTAGTGTACCTACGAAAGCTCAAACCCTTTTTTCAAATTTTCTAAAATGCAGATCGGCTTTCATCTAGGAAGCTACTCACCGTCCGAGAGGGTACCATCTGAGGACCTAAGTTGACTAGTGTACCTATAGAAGCTCAAACCCTATTTCAAATTTTCTAAAATGCAGATTGGCTTTCATCTAGGAAGCTACTCACCGTCCGAGAGGGTGCCATCCGAGGACCTAGGTTGACTAGTGTACCTACGGAAGCTCAAACCCTATTTCAAATTTTCTAAAATTGGGGATCCGAGAACCCGGTGATGCCGGAAGACCTGCAGAAAATCCAAGTTAATCAAATCTTTACAATGTAACCTTTACGAGGATTTGGGGTCACCAAGGAACCCGCAGAAAGTTCAGTCAAACATCATTAGAAAGTCAATTTTAAGTTCTGGGGATAAACTTTAGAATTCCAGACAAGTTTTCAAAGTATATTTGTGAAGGAAATGTGTCCAATCACAATTTTAAATTTCTACTGAGGATGGACTTTGAATGACACATGCTGAGTATTCTACAAAAAGGTTATTTTAAAAGTTTTTCAAAAGGGTTTTCCTTCATCCAAGAGGGCTTCTCACCATTTGGGAAGGCTTTTCTTAAAATTCAAATCCGCTCATAGGAAACCTAACCTTGAGGTTTTGGGATCATTCGAGATGCATACAATCTCACTAATCAGAGAAGGCATTTTAAAAGGGACCGTAATTTGGGCCAGGTCAAAGGCTTATCAAAGGATGTTCATTTTGAGGTTTAGAAATGAACCTTGATCAACAATAGCTTCTTCGGGTTTACAAGTCAAGAATCCTGAAGTCATGATAAGACAGGATTGTACTTACCTCTTTAAGCGGTAGCTTCCTCTATGATTTCCTGCATCAACCTGAAACACCTCTTAGATCAGAAAAGTTTTGGTGACAGGTTGTATCTTGGCTTAAGGTGGGCTCTTTAAGAATGGCCATATTTTCAAAAGAGGGGTGAACTTTGGTGATCACCTTGACTTTTTTACCAGCATTCATTTGCTTTTGCAGTAGATTCATGATCATTCTTTCTTCAATTGACTTTGAGGATTTTCCTCTTTTCATCTTGATGATTTTTCTTCAAGATTTTCTCCTTTTCGGGGTGTTCTTTTCATGAGCTTTGGCCTTGCTTTTATCGGGCACTTTGCTTTTTCTAGCCCTTTCATTCTTCATCATTTTTTGCATTGACTGGCTCTTTTGAGACCAGTATCGAGAATTCTTCCAATCATGCTTTTTGACTTATTGCTGGTCATTCCTTTATTTGCCCCAGTGTAGGGAGGTGATCACCAACAAGGGTTTATAAATGAATATTTAATGGCTCAAATTGGCTTTTTTAAAGGGTAAGTGTTTGGGGATATGGAAATGAAATGCTTTTCTTCACTTTGAGGTGTTCCAAGTCTCAGCCAGAAATCACCTGAAGCTATCACAAAAAGATTGATGTAGGTTAGCACAATAAAGTCTTACCCGATCTTTTCTCCAAGGAATCATCTAATGAACCTCTAAATATGCCCCATTGTGGGGTGGTTCTTGACAGGGTAATATTCAGAAAATTCTCCCTTTTGGCTCAGATTGGTTGTCAATGGATATAAATGTGTATGGATAATTTTGAAATGGAAATGCCTTTCATCATTTCAATCCATGTAATCACCGCGAATGATTCCTACGTCCCAAAATTAGCTCTTTCGCTCTATCACTCTCACTCATCACTCAAGTGTATCGGGGACGTGTTTGAGGATAATGCCTACCTCTTTTCATCTGAAGGATCATTCTTTTGAAAAACTTTCAAAACATGCCCTTTTGTAGAAACTCGGGGTATTTCATCAAAATTCATCGTTTACAAAAAGTTCTCATCAAAAGATATATTCAAAAGATGTTTTTGTAATTTGGGAAGGAATGCTTCTTTGAAAGAGTCTTATGTCCTTACAAATCCAGATTTTTTTTCAATTTTTAAGCACGACAGTGTATGAAAATACTTTATAAAGGAGGAGAACCTCAAACCTGTCTTCTTCAAATATTGGCTTCTGTCCCCTGTAAAAACAAAAGGAATCAATCAGTTAAAGATGTTCAAAATTTCAAATCCCGAAGCAACTTCTTCTCATCTTCTTCGGATACTGACTCCCGTTTCCTGTAAAAACAAAAGGAATCAATCAATTAAAGATATTCGAAATTTTAAATTCCGAAGCGATTTCTTCTTGTTTCCTTCGGACGTTGACCCCCATCTCCTGTAAAAACAAAAGGAATCAATCAGTTCAAAATATTCAAAATTTTAAATTCCGAAGCGATTTCTTCTTGTCTCCGTGTGTTGACTCCCGCTTCCTGTAAAAACAAAAGGAATCAATCAGTTCAAAATACTCAAAATTTTAAATTCCGAAGCAATTTCTTCTTGTCTCTATGTGTTGACTCCCGCTTCCTGTAAAAACAAAAGGAATCAATTAGTTCAAAGATGTTCAAAATTTCCGATCACATTCAAAATTTCAAATCCCGAAGCGACTTCCTCCTGTCTCCTTCGATTGTTGACTCCTGTTTCCTGTAAAAACAAAAGGAATCAATTAGTTCAAAGATGTTCAAAATTTTAAATTCCAAAGGTAACTTCCCTGTTTGATCCATTGCTCTGTAGGATTCCTCGCGACTCCCAGTCCACCTACAAAATACAAATGTATGCAAATGCATGTATGCAAATGTCATGCGAATGCAAAATCTTATGTGACTCAGATCTGCTCATCAATCGCTCTGAAGTTCAATTTTATTTCAAGGGTAATATCTCTTCACGGCGTCTACATTTACTGGACTCGCCAACTCTTCTCCATCCATGTTTACAAGTATAAGAGCTCCCCCGGATAAGACCTTCTGAATCACGTAGGGGCCTTCATAATTTGGCGTAAATTTGCCTCCTGGGTGTTGTGCATTTGGGAGCATTTTCTTCACAATCAGCATCCCTGCTTCAAAATTTCTATGTTTGACCTTCTTGTTAAAAGCTTTGGCCGCTTTCTTCTGGTAGCTTTGACCATAACGGATAGCCTTCAATCGTTTTTCATCAATCAAATTTAATTGTTCATGTCTCTGCCGGTTCCACTCATCTTCTGCGAGATCAACTTGAGACAGAATCCTTAAAGAGGGGATTTCCACCTCTATTGGTAGGACTGCTTCCATACCGTATACCAAAGAGTAGGGAGTTGCTCCAGTTGAAGTACGAATTGAAGTTCGGTAGGCCATGAGAGCATATGGCAATCTTTCATGCCGCTCTCGATATTTCTCAGCAGTTTTGGCCAATATCTTCTTGATGTTCTTGTTTGCCGCTTCCACGGCTCCATTCATTTGCGGGCGGTAAGGTGAAGAATTAAGGTGTCGTACCTTAAATTGTTCCAATAGGTGATCGACTACCTTGTTGTTCAGATTGGAGCCATTATCTTTAATGATGGCTCTTGGCACTCCGTATCTTGAGATGATATCCCTCTTAATGAATTTAGCCACACTGTTCGCAGTGACATTGGCATATGAGTTGGCTTCAATCCATTTGGTGAAATAATCAATAGCCACCAGAATGAAACGATGTCCGTTGGAGGCCTTTGGGTTGATAGGGCCAATCATATCAATTCCCCACATGCAGAATGGCTAGGGTTCTGACATTTGATGTAGCTCGGTTGGTGGCGCATTTATCCTGTCGCCGTATACCCGACATTGATGACAGGATCTAACATGCTGGTTGCAATCCGACTCGATAGTCATCCAATAATACTCGAGTCTCATGATTTTCTTGGCGAGGAGGTGACCATTCATATGCGGTTCACATTCTCCTTCATAATGAGATTTGCTTCTTTGGAATTCATACACCTCGGTAGGACTGAATCAAAGGATCTCTTGTATAGGATCTGTCCGCTGAGGAAAAATTTAAATGCCATCTTGCTGATATACTTTTTATCTTCTAATTGACTGTCCTGTGGGAATTCGCCCTTCAGTAGGTAATTCTTGATGTCATGATACCATGGTTCTTCATCGGGTTCTTCTTCAACGACCATGCAATACGCAGGTTGCTCCAGGATGTCAATCCTTAACGGCTCTATCTCGAGGCCATTTTGCACTTGTAACATGGCTGATAGTGTGGCCAGAGCATCGGCGAAGTGATTCCGAGTTCTTGGCGGATATTCGAAAGTGATCTCCTCAAAATATTGGATCTGCTCTTCAAGGTATTTATGATAAGGGATGAGCTTTGGATCCTTTGTCTTCCACTCTCCTTGAGTTTGCAAAATAATCAACATGGAATCTCCATATACGAGCAGCTTCTTCACCTTTAATGAGATGGCCAATTGTAATCCTAGTATGCAGGCTTCATATTCAGAAATGTTGTTGGTGCAGGAGAATACCAACTTGGCTGAAACTGGATAATGTTGATCTTCGGGGGATATCAGAACTGCCCCAGCATCCGATCCAATGAGGTTCACTGCGCCATCAAAGTACATTGTCCATTTGTCTTCGGATATGTTCAGGATTTGACCTCCTTTGTTTTGCTCTGAAACATCCTTGGGAGGGTTCTCGGCTAGCATATCGGCAATTGCTCTTCCCTTGACAGACTTTTGGGGAGAGGTTTTGATATCAAACTACGAAAGCAGTATTTGCCATTTAGCCATCTTTCCTAACAATGTTGGTTTCTCCAAAAGGTATTTGATGGGGTCATTTTCAGTGACCAGTTCTATATGATAGTGCAGCGTATACTGCCTCAATCTGTGGAGGACCCATACCAATGCTACGCAAGTCCTTTCCACTGCTGGGTACTTGACTTCAGATGTTGTGAACTTTTTGCTCAAATAATATATGGCCCGCTCTTTATGATCCTTGGGGTTAGTTTGGGCAAGTAAAGCTCCCAAGGATTCATCATTAACTGTCGGATATAGAGTTAAAGGAACGTTAGGGATAGGAGGTACCAACACTGGAGGTTGTACCAAGTATTCCTTGATCTTCTCAAACGCTTGTTGGCATTCTGAATCCCATTTGACCTTCGCACCTTTCTTTAGGAGCTTGAAAAAGGGTTTCGCCGTTTCTGATAGTTGAGATATGAATCTGGATATATAATTCAATCTTCCCAATAGACCCCTTACTTCTTTGACAGTAGAAGGAGTCCCTATCTCCCATATGGCTTTGATCTTGGAAGGGTCAATTTCAATACCACGACTGCTCACCACAAATCCTAGCAGCTTTCCGGATCTTGCGCCGAATACGCATTTCGCAGGATTTAGCTTAAGCTTGTATTTTCTCAATCGATCAAATAACTTCTTCAGCACTTTAACATGGTCTTCTCCAGGCTTAGACTTGGCAATCATATCGTCCACATAGACCTCAATCTCATTATGTATCATATCATGAAAAAGGGTCACCATAGCCCTCTGATATGTTGCCCCTGCATTTTTCAATCCAAAGGGCATTACCTTGTAACAGAAAGTTCCCCATTGTGTAGTAAATGAGGTCTTGATCTTATCTTCTTCCTTCAACATGATCTGATTATATCCTGAGAATCCATCCATAAAGGAGAATAATTCAAAGCTCGCGATCTTGTCGACGAGCACATCAATGTGCGGTAAGGGAAAATCATCCTTGGGACTAGCTTTGTTCAAGTCCCGATAATCCACGCATATTCTAATTCTCCCATCCTTTTTCTTAACTGGTACGATGTTGGCGACCCAATCAGCATATGGGACAGCCTCGATAAATCCAACTTTAAGGAGCTTCATCACCTCTTCCTTGATTTTATCTGCCGGTTCAGGATTCACTCTTCCGGGCGATTGATTTACCGGTGTGCAAGAAAGATTTGTGGGCAAAGCATGCTCCACAATTTCATGATCTAAACCCGGCATGTCAGCATATGACCAGGCGAAAATATCTTGATATTCTTTGAGTAATGCTGTCATTCTTAAAACATCTACTGCAGACAGGTGTCCTCCTATTTTCACTTCCTTGATGCGATCAGAATCTCCCAAATTAATAGTAATAGGTTCTTCAGAGATAGGGGGCTTAGATTCTTCAAAACAATCCCATTCTTTCTTGATATCGCTCACATCAACCTCTTCTATATCAACTTCGTATGTATAGTCATCGAGCTGATCTGAGTCACATATTAACCTGTTATGTATGGGTGGGATGACATGCCCGAAATGCACCATGAAAGGTTAGTATTCAAAAATGATAAAATTGAAGGATGCATGATTTTTATCATGAAAACAGTTTTCAAATTCCAATTTTTTAGACAGAGAAAGGAGAACTAGTCCACGATCTTCCGGACATCCTGGTTCTCAAAAGCTATTTAAAACCCCGGATCATATGGCGGATCGGGCCTCAAGTCTCATGGTAAAATCAATTGCCATCATCGGACCAATCCGTTGCTCCACATGTCTGTAATAAAATTTTTGATGATTTTCATTAATAGATGCAACTAAGAACAATACGATCCTGCACTTCCTGGATCACAGCATGCGACCCAAAGGGTGCTAAAAAAAAAAGCGAAAAGCTTCAAAAACAAATGCAGTAATCAAAATGCATTAAAAGATAAAGTTCAGAAAGAGCCTTTTACTCGGGGGTGGGGAAATCATCGTTCAGCCACTCAATTATCACGTTCACTCGATTATCCAGGAATGGGTTGAATAAGTCCGGCTCTGCATCCTCAGAGATGTCCTCATCTTCCAGCCATTTGCCTCCTTTAGAGAATACCTCGAATAAAGGGTTTAGGAAAATTTTTCCTCTAGCTTTCCATGTGTCGGTGCCTATAAAACGGCCACCTTGGTGTCCATGGCGTCCGCGGTCTCCATAACACTTGTTTCGACCTCGGCCTCGACTCGTGTTATTCTTCACTATTCCATTGTAACCCGGACCAACCTTGTGGTCATTTTAGCTCAACTTCAAAGGGTTACGGATTTCCTGACCGTACTTCCCTAATCCGGCACCTGGAATAAATCCATTCGAGAGTAGCACTCTCCCCGCCATAGCCGCAGGTTTCGAAAGCTCTGGTGCAGCTATTTTTGCATCCGGCGATACATGCATGACAGATACAATGTCGAAGGTATGATAACTCAGCTCTTCCTCCTTTGAAGGCTCGACGTATGGAACCATCCCTTTTTAAACGGCTCGATGTCCCGTCTCGCCATGGACGGTGATCAACCGACCCTTAACCAAAAACTTTAACTTTTGATGCGGGGAGGAAGGTACCGCTCCGGACACATGAATCCACGGTCTTCCCGGGAGCAAGGTGAAGACGCTAGGAATGTCCAGTACTTGGAACGGTATAGAGAAAGTTACCGGTCCAATGTCAATGTCCAGTTCGATCTCTCCCACCACACTCTTAGAGACTCCGTCAAATGACCGGATGGTGGCCTTGGATGTCTTCACGAAATCTTCATTGATCCCCAAGCTTCTCAAAGTGCTCAGAGGACATAAGTTAAAAGCGGAACCATTATCGATCGGGACATGAGGAACCTCCTTCCCGTGGCTCCTCACAGCGATATAAAGAGCTTTGTTGTGGACACGTCCTTCCTTTGGGAAATCTTCATCCGAGAAGGATATCCGGTCTTTCAAAAGGATAGCACCTACGAAGTCCCCTAGTTGAACTTCGTTAATTGTTTCCGGAACATGCACCTCATCCAGCACTTT
Source organism: Rhodamnia argentea (assembly GCF_020921035.1). NCBI lineage: Eukaryota > Viridiplantae > Streptophyta > Magnoliopsida > Myrtales > Myrtaceae > Rhodamnia > Rhodamnia argentea. Next base: position 32,154,145 of record NC_063153.1, on the reverse strand, counting down.
CGTAAGGGCATTCTTGTGCTTTTCAGAATTCTTAAAGAGATCTAATAAGGAAATCTATGCCGGCATTTTTCGCAGTTGGTCAACGACCTCATATTCACCGGTCCTTACGACCGATTGCAACTTCTCTACCTCTTCCGCAGTCGGGACTTTCTTTTCAGGGTCCGCCTCTCTCGGTGGATAACACCTTCCCGATCTCATTATGGCGTCGATCTCGCCCGTTCCATAATCCCAATGCACTGCCTTCGAGTTGTACTCTTCCACGGGCGGTAACTTAATCCTCACCGGTATGATCTTTTCTGGTGGTGATTTAGAAGTTGATGGTTTTTCCGAACTAGAAGTTTCCAACTCCCAGCTATCAATTTTGTTCAAATCAATCACAAAACGAATCGGGGTATCTACCATCCCGATCATTTCATCCTCATGAACATCCTCGGGGTTATGTTCCGGACCTGGCCTCACCAACGTAGCATTTTCTTCATCCAGACACCTCTGCCTTTCCCTTCTAACTCTCAAAATAATTCCTTCAATCCTCATACCAATCTCCACCGGATGTTGGAACGACGAATACGCGTACGCATACATGCGGTCAAAATATTCAGCCGGAAGTGACTTCGATACGAACTCCAGCATTTCCCTTTTCGACGATGGCGGTTGCACCATCATAGCATGTTTCTTCCATCTCCTGGCGAAGAGTTCAAAACTCTCATCTTCACCTTTCCGGATGTTCAACAGATTAGCCTTAGTGAAATAACCTCCGATTCCAACTTCAAAGTGTCGTATAAAGTGCTCCGATAAATCCTCCCAGCTCGGGACCCAGTCCAGATCGATTGATTGGACCCACACCGTGCAGGGGCCCACAAGACTACGTCCGAAATTCCGAATCAACGTTTCATCATTTTCATGATGGCCAACCATTTGGCGAAGATAATATGAGACATGTGCTAGAGGACACCCAGCGCCATTATACTTCGTGCGGAAGGTCACTCTCGGGTTCACGCCTTGGGGCAGAACATTTCTTGCCCGAGTAAGTGGCGTAATCAGCTCTTTCAACTCATCCATTTTCCTTGACATATCCTCTCCTTGCCCTTGCAGTAGGGCGATCTTTCGATTCTGTGTCTCCATGGTCCGCCGTATCTCCGTAATCTGCATGTTCTCTTCTACTCTCGTGGCGTCATTCTTAGCCATCGGTTGCGATAATTCCGCTACCATGGTTGTTAAATGTCGCATATGGGTCTCCAAATTAGAAAGTCGCACGTTGGACTCCCGATTCACCTGTTCATTCCGAGGAGCCGCTTGGTCTTTGACTTCATCGACCGTTCCCACAAATTCTTCACTTTCGGGGTCGTCCATTCCACCCCACCCATCGGGGACTACATCTCCAGAATTGATGAAAAAGCTTGGGGGTGCCGAATATAACACTTTAAAGTTGTAACCACCACTATCTTCTCCGAGGTTATCCACTATCTCGCCCCTCTCTAGGGCCTTCCGCATAAATCTTCTATCACCTTTGCGCGCTTTATCCAGACGGACTTCATATTCGTCTATCTCTTCAATTTCTTGACCATCTTTGATGCTCATCAAATATCCCGAGGGTATTTTCAAAACGGCTCCCCTTGTAGGTTTCATCGCAAATTCCTCAGACAGCATGTCCACCGCCATGTAGGTCCCCTTGAAAGCGACATCTTCCATTTTTCCTATGACGCCCAAGCTAATCAGCTTTTCTAAGCAAGCTTCCTTTTGCTCCCGAGAAATACTCCCTCCTTCCGGGTATTGTGAGGCCAATGTCAAGACATCCCGCATTTTACTTATGTCCACTATGAACTCCCGAACTTCTTCCTCTTCACCTCCAAAAATCGCGTTCACCTCGCGATGTTCGAGTAACGGGTTCTACTGCACATTAGGTTCAGCCTTATCAAACTCTAGAACTTTTCCATCAATTAATGCTTGCACCTTAAACTTGAGAGCGAGACAGTTGTCCACATGTTGACACCCGAATTTTTAGTCGGTTTTCCTTTAGTTTTATTTTCCAAAATTCACTAAAAATTCACAAAAATCAAAAAAATTAAAAAATCAACATTGGAAGCCTTGGCCAAGCCTAAGGAACCAATTTGGAACAAAAATTAATTTTTCATATTTTTCGCATTTTTTTAATATTTTCGAAAAATAGGAAAATACTTGAAAATTCATAAAAAATACTTTTCGAGGTCACAAAAATACACAAAAATATCCAATATTTTTCTTTTAATCCCCTTTTAATATTGACCTCAAGAAAAATTGAAAATTGAGTTCAATTTTAGGTGTTTCTTCACAATACCTAGAGTTGAATTTGCACAAAAAATACCAATTGAGTCTTTTTATTTCCAATTTTTGCACATTTGGAGTCTAGACATTCAATTGTGGTCCCTTTGAACTTCAATTTGATCAATTGCACCCTTAATTGCGTGAATTGCACGAATTGTACAGAAATTCTTAAAAATGTTGCAATTAAGTCCCTCGACTTTGCAATTTTTGAAATTACTTCCAATTGAGGAACTTTCTATACACAATTGGGCTACCCCTAATGTTTTAACACATTCTGAATCTATTGGCATAGGTCTCGTAGTCCAATTTTATCAAATTGACGCTCAATTGAACATTTCCCCAATTTGGGATTTTAGAAAAATTTGGGGTTTTTGTGCAAATTGATAAGAACTTTTGGGCAAAATTGCATTTTTAGATAGAATTCAGGCCCCTAAGTTCAATTTTGAGGTTTAATTGCAAAAATTCTTAGTAAATTTTGATCAATTTTGAAAATTGCGCAAAATTAACCTGCGAACCGGTTCGAGACCGGTCGACATCGCGGTCGGACCGGTCGAACCGGTCCCGAACAGTACTTCATCTTCAACCTCTGCTCGCGCGATATACAGAATTGAACAACGGATTTCAATGATCAAATCGAAGGCTAATTTGAACCTAATCGAACTAATTAATATGGGGGTTTTGTTTTGCGGATCGAGCCGCGTCATTTGACATCATCGGCAAGGCCGGTCGTCGCCGGAGAACGGCAACATTGCTGGTCAAAGCCCCACCACCCAGAAAAGTCAACATTCTCAAAATGGTGCCAAATTCGCGCTCGTTTACAAGTGATCGAAGGCTTAACGGATCGGGACGGAATCCTAACGATTCCGTCACCGTCCGGCGAGCCTTAACACGTGTGATTAGCACGTGAGAGACTCGGCCGACTCAAGCTCCCGCGCGCGCATTTTCGAAGATTGGGTATAAAAGAAGCGAGAGCATTCTAGAATGAAAAGAGGTTCATTCGTGCTCACCAAGTCTAATAGATTAGAGAGAGAGAGATTTAGAGAGAGAGACGAGCTCTCGCACGACGCCATCGCCGGAGCTTCAAGCTGCTCGGCCGGCCACCACGGACCAAATCGAACTACCGGACCGCCGCAGGAAGCTCTCCCGAACTTCCAGGGGCTGATCGAACCGGTTCATTTGGCCAGAGACTTCAAAAAACGGTGAATCGACTCTCCGAGCTTCATATTGTGCAATCATGGCATCTCGTGTCTTCGTGTTCGATCTTTGAAATTGCCGTGTGCCTTTTCTATTCCGGACATCTACGACCTTGATCGCACCTTCTTTCTGCATCAATCTTGCTTGAAAACTCGAGTCGAGCCTTCAACTCACACCGGTTTGGCCGAACATCGGCCAGGCCATTTTAGCCTATGCGAGCTCAATCGGAGCTCGAGGTAAGTCCTCCGAGCTTCCTGTGATGATCGTGTGTGATTTAATTGTTCTGATTTGGCCTTAATATGCTTGATTGAACTTGATAGTGGCTGACTGTGTGTAGCTCATAACTCTTGATTCCATGGATGAAATGTTTTGATTCCTAGATATGTTAAACTAGAGGTTGAGACGAGTCGATAGGATTTGGTTTCATGAGATTTGGTCAAGAATTCGCCATTAGATCGTCGCCGGAGTCCCTCGGCCGTCCGTCCGGTCCCGTCGCAGTGAAGAAGACGAAGGTGACGTGGCGAGTCAACCGGTCAACCAGCCTAGGTGTCATCGCGTGATAGGGCCGGCTCGGATGCGAGTCGGCTCGGCCGTTGGCGCGAGCGGGCCGACTCAGATCTGATCCAACGGCTGAGATAAATCCGTGAATTTGATTCTCAGCCGTTGGATCTTTATTTCGTATTTTTTTCGAATATTAGATATATTAGGCAGAAAATAAAAGTCGAAACGGTGCCGTTTAGGGTATAGGTGATACGTCGTCGTTTTGCGGTTTAGAGAATGAGCGGTCCAGATTAAGTCTAGGATCAATCACGGCCGTTCAGAGTTATATTTGATTCGGCGTCGTTTTGGGTAGGGATAGGTCGACGGCTCGGATTAGATCCGGGACAAATCGCGGCCGTTCGTTTGTTTAAAGGACGCGACGCCGTTTAGGAATGAGGGCCGAGTGCGTCGTCGTTTTAGACGCTGGAGGAATGAACAGTTAGGATTAGATCTAGGTTAGATCATGATCGTCCACGCTTTTAATGAATCCGGCGTCGTTTAGGCATAGGTTGATTAGACGGTCCCAGTTGGTTCCAATTTTAATCGTGACCGTCCGTTAAATGGTCAGATACGTCGTCGTTTCATTTAGTATGGGTTTGACGGCTGAGATCAATCTTAGGTTTGATCCTGGCCGTCCGTTTATTTTTAGTATTTTCGGATATTAGAAATTAGTTTAGAAAAATCAAAAATAAATAGGATAATACGTATACGGTACCGTATAGGGTATTGATCGAGTACGTGGGCGGTCGGACCGGGTTGACCGGTCGTTGACCCGGTTTGACCTGTCCAATTTATTAAAAAATAAATAAAAATAAAAAGAAATTTCCAAAAAATTGTAAAAATACTTAAAAAATTCATAAAAATTCCCAGATTTTCACAAAAAATTTCTAAAAATTTGTAGATCAATTCGGGACTCATAAAGTCTGGATCGAAAATTTTGAGACTTCGAGGGTCGATCCGTGTCGATCCGGAAAATTCCCAATATTTTTGAAAAATAAATAAAAATTCAAAAAAATCACAAAAAATGGGAAATGGTCACATTCAACTGGCTCGACCCCGGTTTTGTGATATTCGGGTCCCGAACCCCAAAAATGACCATTCTACCCTTTCGGGGCCTTTCGCCCCAAATTTTTACCAAATCATCCCGACACCCAAATTTGATTTTTGTGTGGGCCGATAGAACCATTTTTAGACATGTCCGTATGGTTGATTGATTGAATTGATATTGATTGTTTTGAATGCCCATTTTAATTTTTGATTTTGATTGTTAGAAATAGAAATTTCCCATCTGCATGTACATTTAGAACCGTTAGAACCTACCTCACCCGATATTGCGTCCGCATGAATTTTTAGGTTAGAAATACACTCAACGTCGGTAACCGAAAGGGCGTCGATGAAAATCTCGGCGTAACCAAGTCCCCGGACCTAATAATCTCTGGTTTTCGCGGAACCGAACGGTTTCTCCCGACCGCTCGGTAAGGTTTTCCGATCGTTCCTTCCAATAAATCGATCGGTGGCGACTCCAAATTGCATGTACACCTCGCACATGCCACCCGACCACACAAGGTCAATTTCGATATTTGATAAATTCTACCCGACATCGCGATTCGAGTAATGGGCCTTGGGAGAGACCCGCGATCCCATAAAAAATATGCATAAAAGGGGGATCGGCTCGTTAACCCCGCTCGCCCCGCCGGGAGACGACCGACGGAGGAGGGTCGAGACAGACCGGCGACTCCACCGGGGAAGAATTTAGAGGACTTAAGCCGATAAAAATGTTGATTGTTTTCTAACCTCGCTTTTCTGCGGATGCTCTTGAAGGTGAGGTACGTCCACTAAGAAAAAGTGTTAAATGTTGATGCGGATGAGAGTTATAAGGGGTGGCGTCTGTGCTAACCATTTTTGATGCAGATATGGAGTTTTGGATTGTTTGTTTATTTATGCAAATTTTGAAGCGGTGTTTTGAATATAAATTGTGGTGCATGTCTTGCATATTTCGAGGATCACGACATTGCACACACAAGCGCCTAAACCCGAGCCGCGAAATCACCTTTTAGGTCGCCATAGATAGGGATCGGTATGCGAAGCTTTTGTGTTTGATTGCACTTGGGTTGACCATATTTGATCCCGCTTGCTATGCAAGATTGATGGTCCTACCCACTTGTTGTTTGATTGCGCTTGTGGGTGGCCCATCGATTTGTATAGCGGGAGCCCTTTTAGGTCCATACCCGAGCCTTTTTGATTTCTTTAGAGTTGAACCTCACTTGTCTCATGCGCATGTGAAATGGATGGTTGGTATACCTAAAACCAAAAACCAAAAAAAAGTAACATCGGTTGGTAAGGCTTTCTACCCTTTTTATTTTGAACTTGTAAATTTAAATTTTGCACATCATGCATTTTCACGACATATCATCACAATTTGTAAGATCGTTTAAGTGATCGGGGTTGAAGGTCAAATTTTCCTTTTTAGATAGATGGCGCCCCGAGGTCGTGTTGATGTACCCGACGTATTCACATGGGAGCGGAGGACTGTCCGACGCGAGGACCGAGTACCCGCTACATTTCGGGTTTTTGGATTTGTCCATGGACGGGAGCTCAATGAATGGAACCGCATTCGTAGCGAAAGTTGCGATTATACCCGCTGTGGACGCCATTTGGAAATCAAGCGTGAAAAGGAGAGAATCCGGGAGCTGTATATGAAATTGGCAAGGAAGTCTCGTGCGACCAAGACGGCCCCAAAGCACTCCCCGATTAAGAAGAAGGAAGTCATCACCATATCCTCCGATGATGAAGAAGATATCAAGCTTCCCGAGATAGTGGATATTTTATCGGATGAGGACACCGTTCCAACTATTTAGTTTAGTATGACTTTGGGGCATTTTCTAGGTTTCATTATATTTTGAGTCGATTATGTACTTTCATCGACATTTATTGTCCGAACATCTTTAGATGCTATCATGTTCTATTTCTTTCGACTTTATTGTGTTAGACTTGTAAATTCCATGAGTTGTCAAATTGTGAGCGACTTTCTACCACGATTACGCTTAAACGATCCTAATCGGATTACATGCCATCTTTGGGTGAGATTAGATCCATGACTACCCTATTTGGCTTATTTGGGTCAGGTGGGAGTAGTTGACCCTCATGTTACCAAAAGATGACATGGAATCTGGTTAGCACATTTGCATCACATTTCATGCATATGCATATTAAACCGTGGTAATTGACTTTACGATAATCATTTTTGCATTTTTAGATCATGGGGAATGGAGACATTAAAGTCATCCCAATACCACGCAAGGAACTCGCTATATGGTGGGATCGCCTCGACATCGTCAACAAGGCCTACGTCGAAGGGCGTCCGGGACGACTTGTAGATTTAATCAAAGTGGAATACCAACTGGCGCTCATTCAAGCACTAGCCAAGACGTGGGACGCGCGTACAATGACATTTAACTTCCGAGGATTAGAGTTGACTCCTACGCTTGAGGAGTATACCGCTATTATCGGGGCCAAATTTGAAGAACGTATAGCTCAACCCCCTTTGGACATGGACTCCACTCGTTCGTTATCGAGTTTTCTCCGTCTTAAAACTTCTGAGATTGAAAAAGTTTACAAGTCCAATTCCAACAAATTCACCTTCTCATTCCTTTTCGACAATTATTCCTCTCTACCCACCGAAACCGGTCATAAATCGGGAAAGGTGTTCATCTTGGCTTTCTTTGCATTTGTCCTATTCCCAACTTCTAGAACTACCTTTGACCCTTCCATAACCCATATAGCCAGACAAGCATGTTGTCGCTGGGATTATTCGTACATGATCTTAGCCGAGACCTTTCTTTCCTTAAATCGTTCCAAAACTTCAAGAAAGACTGTTTTTCAAGCGTCTAGTGGGCTACTTCACATGTGGTTCACCTCTCATATAAAGACTTTTCAACTCCGAGTGGGGTGCTATGAGATCAATGAGCACGTCCACCCTCTTAGATCCTTCCTCAAGTGTCAATCCCTTATACCCAAATACTCGTTTAAGAAGTGGGTTGAGCTATTGGACAATTTGAGACTCGAGCACATTAGGTGGCGCTTGACTTGGCCCAAGATTGTAGAAGCTCGCATTATGGGTGTTGAAGATAGCCCTATTCCCCTATTGGGATGTACTTGCGCTGTGGCATATTACCCCATCCGAGTGGTAAGGCAATTTGGAGTCCTACAAGAGATACCACCGGATGTTTGTCCCGGGATTTTCTCGTTCAACATGACACGAGGAAAGCTTACAAAAGAAGCAAAGAAGTTATATCGGGTTCGGATCGAGCTTATTCTTCACACTTTGAAGAATTCCCCACTGTAACAAGTTGAATGGCCGGACTATTGGGATGATGAGATGAACGTTCACAGAGCCTCCAAGGAGTATATCCGGAAATTTAAGGAGTATCGCCAATCAACGGTCGAGCCATATGTACCCGAGTGCGTATCTCTGTCGCGACCCTCTCCGTCGGTCCTCGTAAAATCCCGGCGGTGGAGTGGTAGGATTAACGAGCCGATCCCTTTTTATATCTATTTTTTTATTATGTGTGGGATTGCGAGTCCCTCCCAAGACCCATTACTCGAATCGCGATGTCGGGTAAAATTTATAAAATATCAAAATTGACCTTGTGTGATCGAGTGGCATGTGTGAGGTGTACATGCAATTTGGAGTCGCCACCGATCGATTTATTGGAAGGTACGATCGGAAAACCTTACCGAGCGATCGGGAGAAACCGTTCGGTTCTGCGAAAACCCGAGATTTTTGGGTCCGGGGACTTGGTTACGCCAAATTTCAAATTGACGCCCTTTCGGTTATCGATGTCGAGTGTTTTTCTAACCTAAGAATTCATGCAGATGCAATATCGGGTGAGGTAGGTCCTAACAATTCTAAGTATTCATGCGGATGGGAATTTTCTATCCTAATCAATCACAATCAAAAAATTTAATGCGCAATCAAAATCATTACAAGCAATCAAATCAATCAATCAAGGTTTGACATGTCTAAAAATGGCCCTATCGGCCCACATAAAAATCAAATTTGGGTGTCGGGATGATTTGGTAAAAATTTGGGGCGAAAGGCCCAGAAAGGGTAGAATGGTCATTTTTTGGGGATTCGGGACCCGAAAATCACAAAATTTCGATTTGGCTAGTTGAATGTGGCCATTTCTCATTTTTTGTGATTTTATGGAATTTTTCTAATTTTTTCTATTTTTTGGAATTTTTATTTATTTTTCAAAAATATTGAAATTTTCCGGATCGACATTCATCGACCCTCGTAGTCCCAAAATTTTCGATCCAGACTTTATGAGTCCTGAATCGATCTAGGAATTTTTAGAAATTTTTTATGAAAATCTGGGAATTTTTGTGAATTTTTTTAAGTATTTTTTACAATTTTTTTGAATTTTTGGAAATTTATTTTTTATTTTTTTATTTTTTTTTATTATTAAACCGGACCGGGTCAACCCGGTCAACCCGGTCCGGCCGCCCACAGACCCGCTCAGACCCTATACGGTGCCGTATGTGTATTTCTACTATTTATATATATATTTTTTGATTTTCTAAACCTAATTTCTAATATTCTGAATATACTAAAATAGAATGGATGGCCGAGATCAACTCCTGGATCAATCTCAGCCGTCTACTCCTTCTCTAGACAAAACGGCGACGTTCTGGCCTACGTACTCAAAAACGACGCCGCATCCATTAAACTTTGAACGGCCACGATCTAAAGTCTAACTTAATCCGAGTCGTTCACCTTTCTTCGACTAAAACGACACCGTATCAATTAAAAGCGTGGACGGTCGGGATCTAACCTAGACTCGATCTCGTCCGTTCATTCTACCTAGATTGAAACGACGTAGCTTCAATTAAGAGCACGGACGGTCACGATTTGAACTCGACTCCATCTCAACCGTTCATTCCTTCAAAACCCAAAAACGACGACGCTTCTGCTCTATATGCCCTAAACGACGTCGCCTAACACTAGCTAAAACGGCACCGCTTCTTTGTTTTCATTTTCTGTTTAATATATACTAATATTCGAAAATAAAAATACAGATCCGACGGCCGAGAATTAAATCCACCGATTTACCTCAATCGAGGATCGGATCTCGAGTCGGCTCGTGCGCGCCAACGGCCGAGCCGACTCGGATCCGAGCCGGACCTATGAAATGATGCCACCTCGGCTCGTTGACCTCTTGACCGCCACATCAGCATCGTCTTTTCCATCGCGACGACAACTAATGGACGGCCAGAAACTCTCCGGCGAGATCCAACGGTGAGATCTCGCCGGAGTAGCCCCAAACCAACTCGAATCCGCTCGTCTCTCTTCACAGACCAATATATCTCAAAATCAAAGGATTTCATCTACTAAATCGTGAGAAACGGACCAAGCACAGTCGCGACATCCAGAACTTCAAACACACAAGATATAGCATAACAATCAAATCATATCACACAGAAGCCAGAATAAGAGGTAAGTGAACTTACCTCGAGCTCGAATCGAGCTCGCAAGGTGCGAAACGGCCTGGCCGGTGTTCGGCAAGACCGAGCAAGGTTGGGGGTTCGACTCGCGTGATTCAAGGGAAATCGATGCAAAAACGAAGTGCGATTGTGGTTAGGGAGGTTCCCGAACAAAAACGCACACAACAATTTCAAAGATCGTGCTCAGATAAGTGTGGTGCCATGGATGCACAGTGGAGGAATAGGAAGTTCAACTTACCGATTTATGAGTTCACGGACCGGGAGAGCTGGTGCGATCAACTTTTGGCACCTGTGCGAAGTTCCTAGGAGTGATCTTGAGCTCCAATTGTACCTGGATTCGCCTCACGAAGATCGCACGGTCGAACTCGAACCTTCGATCGCGCGGGCGAGAAGGTGAGTTCTCTCTCTCTCTCTCTCTTTCTCTCTATCTAACTTCCCGAGCGTCTTGCGAGCCAAATGAACCTCCCCTACGTCTAGAATCTTCCTCCCCCCTTTTATACTTGCATTTCGAATTTTGGCGCGTCGGGCGTGCTTGAGTCGGTGATGATTCACACGTGCTGCCCACGTGATTTTTGGTCGCCCGAGGTCGGACGGCGATGGACATCACGGTATGCTCCGTTTGGTTCTCCGTCAATTGCAAATCGAGCTTCAATTTGGCCAATTTCGCGAATGTTGACTTTCCGCCCCGCCGTATCTTTGACCGGCCATTCCGATCGTCTCCGGTGGCCATTGGCCATCCCGCCGATGACAAACGACGCGCCACCACCTGAGGATCAAAAGCCCCACATCAATTTCATTGATTAAGGTCGAATTGGCCTTCAATTTGATCGTTGAAGTTCATCTATCAAATCTGCAAAATGACTTGTTCTCGCGGGGAAGACGACACTGTTTGAACCGGTTCGGACAGTGGACTTTTGCAAAATTTCAAAATTAACCCAAATTGACTAGGAATTTTTGCAATTAAACCTCAAAATTGGACTTAGGGGCTTGTATATTATCTAGAAATGTAATTTTGCCCAAAATTTTCTATCAATTTGCACAAAACCCCCAAATTTTTCTATTTGCCCAAATTGGGGAAAAATTCAATTGGACGTCAATTTGGTAAAATTGGACTACGAGACCCACGGAAATCGATTCAGAATGTTCAAAAACCTTAGGGGTAGCCCAATTTTGTATAAAAAGTTCCTCAATTGGAAGTAATTTCAAACATTGCAAATTGAGGGACTAAATTGCAAATAATTTGGGGATTCTTGTCTAATTTATGCAATTCGCGCAATTGTAGGTGCAATGGATCAAATTGAAGTTCAAAGGGATTGCAATTGAATGTCTAGACTCTAAATGTGCAAAAATTGCAAATAAAAAGACTCAATTGGTATTTTTTATGCAAATTCAACCTTAGGCATTATGAAGGAACACCTAAAATTGAACTCAATTTTCAATTTTTCTTGAGGTCAATATGAAAATGGAATTAAAAGAAAAATATTGGACATTTTTCTATATTTTTGTGACCTCTAAAAGTATTTTTATGATTTTTCAAAGATTTTTCCTATTTTTTGAAAACATTAAAAATTTCGAAAAATATGAAAAATTATTTTTTGTTCCAAATTGGTTCCTTATGCTTGGCCAAGGCTTCCAATGTTGATTTTTTAATTTTTTTGATTTTTTGTGAATTTTTAGTAAATTTTGGAAAATAAAACTAAAGAAAAACTGACTAAAAATTCAGGTGTCAACAGCTGCCCCTCTTTGAAAGTAATCTCGGTTAGAGGTTGCTTTCAAAGACAAGGTGACACTTGGATCCTTAATCGACTCTGCTGGGGAAAAATATAAAGAAAACTAGTCTTGACATTCGATTGCTTTACCTCTGTCGTTAGAGCTTCGACTCCGAGGGGAATTATTTCAGTTCATGCTCGTTTCATGTGAAAGAGAGATGAGAAGAGAGAGATACTTACCTGTAGCTCACCTGTCTATGGTTTGAGATTTGTCGTTCTGAGGTTGAAAGATTATGTATATGGAATTACCCGTGAATGGCGTGACGAGATTTGCAATAGTCGGCGTCCGTATGATGTCGAGCGGTGATTTGAAGACTTAAAAGGGAGGTTCACCCTTGTAACAAATGGGGTTTCATCTATTTAAAATGGTTTGACTATCCACTAGGGATTCATCATTTTAAAAAAAAAAGGGGCAGATCGGCTTTCGACTATGCAGCTACTCATCGTCTGGAAGGGAGGTTCACCCTTGTAACAAAGGGGTTTTACCTATTTAAAAAGGATTGGCTATCCTCCATGCGGGGACTCACCATCTAAAACGCATATCGGCTTTCGTCTATGCAGCTACTCACCGTCTGGAAGGGAGGTTCACCCTTGAAACAAAGGGGTTTCACCTATTTGAAAAGAGATTGGCTATCCTCCATGCGGGGATTCACCATCTAAAATGCGGATCGGCTTTCGTCTATGCAGCTACTCACCGTCCGAAAGGGGAGGTTCACCCTTGTAACAAAGGGGTTTTACCTATTTAAAAGAGATTGGCTATCCTCCATGCGGGGACTCACCATCTAAAACGCAGATCGGCTTTCGTTTATGCAGCTACTCACCGTGCGGGAGGGTGCCATCTGAGGACCTAGGTTGACTAGTGTACCTACAGAGCTCAAACCCTATTTCAAATTTTCTAAAAAGCGGATCGGCTTTCGTCTGCATGCAGCTACTCACCGTCCGAGAGGGGTGCCATCCGAGGACCTAGGTTGACTAGTGTACCTACGGAGCTCAAACCCTATTTCAAATTTTCTAAAAAGCAGATCGGCTTTCGTCTATGCAGCTACTCACCGTCCGAGAGGGTGCCATCTAAGGACCTAGGTTGACTAGTGTACCTACAAAGCTCAAACCCTATTTCAAATTTTCTAAAAAGCAGATCGGCTTTCGTCTATGCAACTACTCACCGTCTGAGAGGGTGCCATCCGAGGACCTAGGTTGACTAGTGTACCTACGGAGCTCAAACCCTATTTCAAATTTTCTAAAAAGCGGATCGGCTTTCGTCTATGCAGCTACTCACCGTCCGAGAGGGTGCCATCCGAGGACCTAGGTTGACTAGTGTACCTACAGAGCTCAAACCCTATTTCAAATTTTCTAAAAAGCGGATCGGCTTTCGTCTATGCAGCTACTCACCGTCCGAGAGGGTGCCATATGAGGACCTAGGTTGACTAGTGTACCTACGGAAGCTTAAACCCTATTTCAAATTTTCAAAGTTGAGGATCCGAGGACACGGGGATGCCAAAAGACCTGCAGAGAATCCAAGTTAATCAAATTTTAAAATGCAACTTTTCCGAGGATTTGGGATCACCGGGGAACCTGCATAAAGTTCAAGTTAACCAAATCTTTGAAATGTAACTTTTACGAGGATTTGGGGTCACCAGGGAACCTGTAGAAAGTTTAATCAAATATCATTAGAATGACAATTCTAAGTCTTGGGGAGAAACTTAAGAATTCTTAGGCAAATTTTCAAAGTGTATTTGCGAGAAAAATGTGTCCAATCACAAGTTCAAGTTTCACCGAGGATGGATTTTGAATGACACATCCTGAGTGTTCTACAAAAAGGTTGTCTTAAATGTTTTTCAAAAGGTTTTCCTTCATCCAAGAGGGCTTCTCACCATTTGGGAAGGCTTTTCTTGAAATTCAAATCCGCTCGGAGGAAACCTAACCTTGAGGTTTCGGGATCATTCGAGATGCATACAATCTGACTAATTAGAGAAGGCATTTTAAAAGGGACCGTAATTCAGGCCAGGTCAAAGGCTTATCAAAGGATATTCAATTTAAGGTTTAGAAATGAATTTTGATCAACAATAGCTTCTTCGGGTCTACAAGTCAAAAACCCCGAAGTCATGATAAGACAGGATTGTACTTACTTCTTTAAGCGGTAGCTTCCTGTATGATTTCTTGCATCGACTCGAAACAACTCTTAGATCAGAAAAGTTTTGGTGACAGGTTGTATCTTGGCTCAAGGTGGGCTCTTTAAGAATGGCCATATTTTCAAAAGAGGGGTGAACTTTTGGTGATCACCTTGACATTTTTCCAGCATTCATTTGCCTTTTGCAGAAGATTCATGATCATTCTTTTTCCAATTGATTTTGAGGATTTCCCTCTTTTCATCTTGATGATTTTTCTTTAGGATTTGCCCCTTTTCGGGGTGTTCTTTTCATGGGCTTCGGCCTTGCTTTTACCAGGCGCTTTGCTTTTTCTAACCCTTTCATTCTTCACCATTTTTTTGCATTGATTGGCTCTTTTGGAGACCAGTATCAAAATTCTTCCGATCATGCTTTTTGACTCATTGCTGGTAATTCCTATGTTTGCCCCGGTGTGGGGAGGTGATCATCAACAAGGGTTTAGAAATGAATATTCAAAGGCTCAAATTTGCTTTTTCAAAGGGTAAGTGTTTGGGGATATAGAAATGAAATGCTTTTCTTCACTTTGAGGTGTTCCAAGTCTCTGTCAGAAATCACCTAAAGCTATCACAAAAAGATTGATGCAGGTTAGCATAATAAAGTCTTACCTAATCTTTTCTCCAAAGAATCATCTAATGAACCTCCAAATATGCCCCGGTGTGGGGTGGTTCTTGACAGGGTTATATTCAGAAAATTCTCCCTTTTGGCTCGGATTGGTTGTCAAAGGGATATAAATGTGTATGGATAATTTTGAAATGGAAATGCCTTTCATCATTTCAATCCATGTAATCACCGCGAATGATCCCTACGTCCAAAAATTAAGCTCTTTCGCTCTATCACTCTCACTCATCGCTCAAGTGTATCGGGGACGTGTTTGAGGATAATGCTTGCCTCTTTTCATCCGAAGGATCATTCTTTTGAAAAACTTTCAAAGCATGCCCTTTTATAGAAACTCAAGGCGTTTTCATCAAAATTCATCGTTTGCAAAATGTTCTCATCAAAAGATATGTTCAGAAGATGTTTCTGAAACTTGTAATGAATGTCTCTTTGAAAGGGCCTTGTGGCTCTATGAATCCAAGTTTTTCAATTTCAAGCACGACGGTATATGAAAATTCTTTGTAAAGGAAGAGAACCTCAAACCTGTCTTCTTCAAATATTGGCTTCTGTCCCCTGCAAAAAACAAAAGGAAACAATCAGTTCAAAATATTCAAAATTTTAAATCCCGAAGTGATTTCTTCTTGTCCCCTTCGGCTGTCGATTCCCGTCTCCTGTAAAAAAAAAAAAACAAAAACAAAAAGGAAACAATCAGTTCAAAGATATTTAAATTTTCAAATTCCGAAGTGATTTGTTCTTATCTCCTTCGGATGTTGATTCCCATCTCCTGTAAAAATAAAAGGGAACAATTAGTTCAAAATATACAAAATCTGTAATCCAAAATAACAGATAACTTCCCTGTTTTGATCAATTGCTCTGCAAAGTTCTTCATGATTCCCAGTCCACCTACAAAATACAAACGTATGCAAATGCATGTATGCAAATGCCATGCGAATGCAAAATCTTTATGTGACTCAGATCTGCTCGTCAATCGCTCTAAAGCTCAATTTATTTCAAGGAAAATATCTCTTCACGGCATCCGAATTCACTGGACTTGCCAACTCTTCTCCATCCATGTTTACAAGTATAAGAGCTCCTCCGGATAAGACCTTCCGAATCACGTAAGGGCCTTCATAATTTGGCATGAATTTGCCTCCTGGATGTTGGGCATTTGGGAGCATCTTCTTCACAATCAGCATCCCTGCTTCAAAATTTCTAGACTTGACCTTCTTGTTAAAAGCTCTGGCCACCTTCTTCTGATAACTTTGACCATGACATATAGCCCTTAATCGCCTTTCATCAATCAAATTCAATTGTTCATGTCTCTACCGGTTCCACTCCTCTTACGTGAGCTCAACTTGAGACAAGATCCTTAAAGAGGGGATTTCCACCTCCACTGGTAGGACTGCTTCCATACCGTATACCAAAGAGTAGGGAGTTGCCCCGGTTGAAGTACGTATCGAAGTTCGATAAGCCATAAGAGCATATGGCAATCTTTCATGCCGGTCTCGATATTTCTCAGCGGTTTTGGCCAATATTTTCTTGATGTTCTTGTTTGCCGCTTCCACAGCTCCATTCATTTGTGGGCGGTAAGGTGAAGAATTAAGGTGTCGTACCTTAAATTGTTCTAATAGGTGATCGACCACCTTGTTGTTCAAATTTGAGCTATTGTCTGTAATGATGGCTCTTGGCACTCCATATCTTGAGATGATATCTCGCTTGATGAACTTAGCCACACTATTCGCAGTGACATTGGCATATGAGCTAGCTTCATTCCATTTGGTGAAATAATCAATAGCCACCAGAATAAAGCGATGTCCGTTGGAGGCCTTTGGGTTGATAGGGCCAATCATATCAATTCCCCACATGCAGAATGGCCATGGTTCTGTCATTTGGTGTAGTTCAGTTAGCGGCGCATTTATCTTGTCGCCGTACACCTGACATTGATGACAAGATCTAACATGTTGGTTACAATTCGACTCGATAGTCATCCAATAATACCCGAGTCTCATGATCTTCTTAGCGAGGAGGTGGCCATTCATATGCGGCCCGCATTCCCCTTCATGAATCTCTTTCATAATGAGATTTGCTTCTTTGGAATTCACGCACCTCAGCGGGACTGAGTCAAAGGATCTCTTGTATAGGATCTGTCCGCTGAGGAAAAATTTAGATGCTATCTTGCTGATATACTTTTTATCTTCCGGTTGACTGTCCTGCGGGAATTCGCCCTTCAGCAGATAATTCTTAATGTCATGATACCACGGTTCTTCATCGGGTTCTTCTTCAATGACCATGCGGTATGCAAGTTGCTCCAAGACGTCAATCCTTAATGGCTCTATTTCAAGGCCATTTTGCACTTGTAACATGGCTGATAATGTGGCCAAAGCATCAGCGAAATGGTTCTGAGTTCTTGGCATATATTCAAAAGTGATCTCCTCAAAATGTTGGATCAGCTCCTCGAGGTACTTATGATAAGGAATAAGCTTGGGATCCTTTGTCTTCCACTCTCCTTGGGTTTGTAAAATGATCAGCATGGAATCTCCATATACCAGCAGCTTCTTTACTTTTAACGAGATGGCCAATTGTAGTCCCAAGATGCGGGCTTCATATTCGAAATGTTATTGGTGCATGGAAACACCAATTTAGCTGAAACCGGATAATGTTGATCTTCGGGGGATATCAGAACTACCCCGATGCCTGATCCAGTGAGGTTCACTGCGCCGTCAAAATACATCGTCCATTTATCTTCAGATATGTTCAGAATTTGACCTCCCTTGTTTTGCTCCGAAACGTCTTTAGGAGGATTCTCAGCCAGCATGTCAGCAATTGCTCTTCCCTTGACAGACTTTTGGGGAGAAGTTTTGATATCAAACTCCGAAAGCAATATTTGCCATTTAGCCATCTTTCCCAAGAATGTTGGCTTCTCCAAAAGGTACTTGATAGGGTCATTTTCGGTGACCAGCTCTATATGATAGTGCAGCGTATACTTGCCTCAATCAGTGGAGGACCCAAACCAATGCTACGCAAGTCCTTTCCACTCTTTGGGTACTTGACTTCGGATGTTGTGAACTTTTTGCTCAAATAATATATGGCCCGCTCTTTACAATCCTTGGGGTTGGTTTGGGCAAGTAAAGCTCCCAAGGACTCATCATTAACCGTCAGATATAGAGTTAAAGGAACGTTAGGGATAGGAGGTACCAACACTGGAGGTTGTACCAAATATTCTTTGATCTTCTCAAATGCTTGTTGACATTCCGCATCCCATTTGACCTTCGCGCCTTTCTTCAGGAGCTTGAAAAAGGGTTTCGCCGTTTCTGATAGTTGAGATATGAATCTGGATATATAATTCAATCTTCCCAGTAGACCCCTTACTTCCATGACAGTGGCGGGAGTTCCTATTTCCCATATGGCTTTAATCTTGGAAGGGTCAATTTCAATACCACGATTGCTCACCACAAATCCTAGCAGCTTTCCGGATCTTGCGCCGAATACGCATTTCGCAGGATTCAGCTTGAGCTTATATTTTCTCAATCGATCAAATAATTTTTTCAGCACCTTAACATGGTCTTCTCCAGGCTTGGACTTGGCAATCATATTGTCCACATAGACCTCAATCTCCTTATGTATCATGTCATGAAAAAGGGTCACCATAGCCCTCCGATATGTTGCTCCTGCATTTTTCAATCCAAAGGGCATTACCTTGTAACAAAAGGTTCCCCATTGTGTAGTGAATGAAGTCTTGATCTTATCTTCTTCCCTTAGCATGATCTGATTATATCCCGAGAATCCATCCATAAAGGAGAATAATTCGAAGCCCGCGGTATCGTCGACAAGTACATCAATGTGCGGTAGAGGAAAATCGTCTTTGGGACTAGCTTTGTTCAAGTCCCGATAATCCACGCATATTCTAATTCTCCCGTCCTTCTTCTTAACTGGTACGATGTTGGCGACCCAATTAGCATATGGGACAGCCTCGATAAATCCAACCTTAAGGAACTTCATCACCTCTTCCTTGATCTTATCCGCCGATTCGGGATTCATTCTTCCGGGTGATTGATTTACTTGGTGTGCAAGAAGGATTTGTGGGCGAGCATGTTCCACAATTTCACGATCTAGACCCGGCATGTCGGCATATGACCAGGCGAAGATATCTTGATATTCTTTGAGCAATGCTGTCATTCTTAAAACATCTGCTGCCGACGGTGTGTCCTCCTATTTTCACTTCTTTGATGCGATCGGAATCTCCCAAATTAATAGTAATGGGTTCTTCGGAGATAGGGGGTTCAGATTCTTCAAAACAATCCCACTCTTTCTTGATATCGCTCACATCAACCTCGTCTATATCAACTTCGTATGCATAATCATCGAGCTGATCCGAGTCACATATTAACCTGTTATGTATAGGTGGGATGACATGTCTGAAATGCACCATAAAAGGTTAGTATTCAAAGATGATAAAATTGAAGGATGCATGATTTTTATCATGAAGACATTTTTCAAATTCCAATTTTTAGACAAAGAAAGGAGAACTAGTCCACGATCTTCCAGACATCCCGATTCTCAAAAGTTATTTAAAACCCAAGATCATATGGCGGATCAGGCCTCAAGTCTCATGGTAGAATCAATTGTCATCATCGGACCAATCCGTTGCTCCACATGTCTGTAATCAAATTTGTGATGATTTTCATTAATAAATGCAACTAAGAGTAATACAAGACCGCACTTCTTGGATCGCAGCAAGCGACCCAAAGGGTGCTAAAACAGCGAAAAGCTTCAAAAACAAATGCAGTAATCAAAATGCATTAAAAGATAAAGTTCAGAAAGAGCCTTTTACTCAAGGGTGGGGAAATCATCGTCCAGCCACTCAATTATCACGTTCACCCGATTATCCAGGAACGGGTTGAATAAGTCCGGCTCTGCATCCTCAGAGATGTCCTCATCTTCCAGCCATTTGCCTCCTTTAGAGAATACCTTGAATAAGGGGTTTAGGAAAATTTTTCCTCTAGCTTTCCATGTGTCGGTGCCTATAAAACGGCCTCCTTGGTCTCCATAACGATTGTTTCGACCTCGGCCTCGACCTGTGTTATTCTTCACTATTCCATTATAACCCAAACCAACCTTGTGGTCATTTGAGCTCAAATTCAAAGGGTTACGGATTCCCTGACCGTGTTTCCCTAATCTAGCACCCGGAATAAAACCGTTTGAAAGTAGCACTCTTCCCGCCATGGTTGCAAGTTTCGAAAGCTTCGGTGCGGCTATTTTTGCATCCGGCGATACATGCATGACAGATACAATGTCGAAGGTATGATAACTCAGCTCTTCCTCCTTTGAAGGCTCGACGTATGAAACCATCCCTTTTAAAGCAGCTCGATGTCCCGTCTCGCCATGGACAGTGATCAACTGACCCTTAACCACAAATTTTAACTTTTGATGCGGGGAGGAAGGTACCGCTCCGGACACATGGATCCATGGTCTTCCCGGGAGCAAGGTGAAGGCGCTTGGGATGTCCAGTACTTGGAACGGTATAGAGAATGTTACCGGTCCAATGACAATGTCCAATTCGATCTCTCCCACCACATTCTTGGAGACTCCATCGAATGATCGGATAGTAGCTTTAGACGTCTTGACGAAGTCTTCGTTGATCCCCAAGCTTCTCAAAGTGCTCAGAAGGCATAGGTTGAAAGCAGAGCCATTATCAATCAAGATGTGAGGCACCTCTTTTCCGTGGCACCTCACAGCAATATAGAGGGCTTTGTTGTGGACCCGCCCTTCTTTCGGGAAGTCTTCATCCGAGAAGGATATCTGGTCCTTCAAGAGGATAGCTCCCACCAAATCTCTCGGTTGCACTTCGTTAATTGTTTCCGGAACATGCACCTCATCCAGCACTTTCAAGAGGGCGTTCTTATGCTTTTCAGAATTCTTGAAGAGATCTAATAAGGAAATCCGTGCGAGCATCTTCCGCAGTTGGTCAACGACCTCATATTCACCGGTCCTCACGACCGATTGCAACTTCTCTACCTCTTCCGCAGTCGGGACTTTCTTTTCAGGGTCCGCTTCTCTCGGTGGATAACACCTTCCGAATCTCATTATGGCGTCAATCTCGCCCGTTCCATAATCCTAGTGAACTGCCCTTGAATTATACTCCTCAACCGGCGGCAACTTAATCTTCACCGGCATGATCTTTTCCGGAGATGACGGTTGTTCCGAACTAGAAGCTTCCAACTCCCAGCTATCTACTTTGTTCAAATCAATCACGAAACGAATCGGGGTATCTACCATCCCGATCATTTCGTCCTCATGAACATCTTCGGGGTTATGTTACGGACCCGGTCTTACCAACGTGGCATTTTCTTCATCCAAATCCCTCTTGCCTTTCCCTTCGACTCTTAGGATAATCCCCTCAATTCTCTTACCAATCTCCACCATATGTTGGAACGACGAGTAAGTGTACGCATACATGCAGTCAAAGTATTCCGCCGGAAGTGACTTGAGTATGAACTCCAGCATTTCTCTCTCCGATAGCGGCGGTTGCACCATCACAGCGTGTTTCTTCCACCTCCTAGCGAAGAGTTCAAAGCTCTCGTCTTCACCTTTCTTGATATTCAACAGATTAGCTTTAGTGAAATAACCTCTAATTCCAGCTTCAAAGTGTCGTATGAAGTGTTCTGACAAATCTTCCCAGCTCGGGACCCGGTCTAGATCAATTGATTGGAACCATGCCGGTGCGGGGCCCGTTAAACTTTGTCCGAAGTTCCGAATCAACGTTTCATCATCTTCATGATGGCCAACCATTTGGCGAAGATAATATGAGACATGTGCTAGAGGACATCCAGCGCCATTATACTTCGTGCGGAAGGTCACTCTCGGGTTCGCGCCTTGAGACGGAATATTTCTTGCTTAGGTGAGTGGTGTAATCAGCTCTTTCAACTCATCTATTTTCCTTGACACATCATCCCCTTGCTCTTGCAGTAGGGTGATCTTTCGATTTTGTGTCTCTATAGCCCGCCGCATCTCCAGAATCTGCATGTTCTCTTCTACTCTCATGGCATCATTCTTAGCCATCAGTTGGGATAATTCCACTACCATATTTGTCAGATGACGCATATGGGTCTCCAAATTAGAAAGTCGCACGTTGGACTCCCGATTCACCTGCTCATTCCGAGGAGCCGCTTGGTCTTTAACTTCATCGACCGTTCCCACAAATTCATCACTTGCGGGGTCATCCATTCCACCCCACCCATCGGGGACTACATCTCCAGAATCAACAAAGAAACTCGGGGGCGCCGAATATAGCACTTTAAAGTTGTAACCGCCACTATCTTCCCCCAGGTTGTCAACTATTTTGCCCCTCTCTAGGGCTTTCTGCATAAATCTTTTATCGCATCGGCGTGCTTTATCCAGGCGAATCTCATATTCATCTATCTCTTCAATTTCTTGGCCATCTTTGATACTCGTCAAATATCCCGAGGGTATTTTCAAAACAGCTCCCCTCGTAGGTTTTATCGCAAATTCTTCGGACAGCATGTCCACCGCCACGTAGGTCCCCTTGAAAGCGACATCTTCCATTTTTCCTATGATGCCCAAGTTAATCAGCCTTTCTAAGCAAGCCTCCTTTTGCTCTCGGGAAATACTTTCTCCTTCCGGGTATTGCGAGGCCAATGTCAAGACATCCCGCATTTTACTCACGTCCACTATGAACTCTAGAACCTCTTCCTCTTCACCTCCAAAAATCGCGTTCACCTCGCGATGCTCGAGTAGCGGGTTCTGCTGCACATTTGGTTCAGCTTTATCAAACTCTAGAACTTTTCCGTCGATCAATGCTTGCACCTTGAACTTCAAAGCAAGACAGTTGTCCGCGTTATGCCCCCCTTTCTCCCATATGGTATACGCATATCCGGGTCTCATCATACCCAGGAAATCTTGGCGGGTGAGCTCTAGGTGGCTCTTTTGCAACTAAGCGATTCTCCAACAGCATAGGTAACAATTTGGATAAGGGTCGGGGTAGTGGGGTAAAAACAATTTGGTTCTTTTTTCTGAATTCCCGTGGTTTGGAAGCGGTCCAGGAGGACGTTTCTTGGGTAGGGATTGAAGGCGAGAAATTTCTAGGCTTTGGCGGGTTAGGGACAAAAGCTACTTCTCCAGTTTGCTCCCTATTATCCCTTCTTAAAGGGTATTGGCGTTTGAAAGGCGCCTCGGGTATCTTCTTTTCTCTTAATGCCCACTCGTGGCGCTCTGCCACCTTGATCGGGTGCGCAAATGTCGACACCCAGAGGTGTTCGGTTTGTCGAAAAATTCAAATGAAAGGGCCTTGAGAAACAGATCTATTAGTTCTTCTTCGGGGACGGGCGGCTTTACCTCGCACGGCCCGGTGCTCTCCATCTCTCGGGCGTAGGCGCGAACGGCCTCGCTCTTTCCTTTCCTTTGTTCTCGAAGGTCCTCTCTAGTGAGGGCGGTCAAAGTATTAAACTTGTATTGCCAAAGGAACTCGTGCCCCGGTTTGTCCCAATCGGCGAGCCTTTCTGGCTCCAATTCTATGAACCACGCCAGGGCTGCCCCAGATAGGCTCTCCTGGAAGGTGTTAACCGATAACGGGATGTTGTCGGAGAATTGCGACATTCGGCGCAAATAATACTTCAAGTGCGCCTTGGGACACCCGGTCCCATTATATCTCCTCACAAAGTCCGGTTCCTTGTAGTCGGTAGGAACCTCTATCTTTTCAAACGGTGCAACCTTATCAAACCTAGAAAGTTCATAACCACGACTCGCCAAACACTCTTCAATCTTAGCAAGCCTTTTGATCTCCTCCTCCATTTTGAGGACCTGTTTCTCCTTCTTTTCCAAATCTATCGCAACAAGAGGATCCTTAGGCGGTTTCTCCGGATTCAAAGTGGGATTAGCGGCGGGCGCCAGATTAGCGTTCGCTCCATCAGATGACCCCGCAGGGGCTTGGGGATTACGATCAACGGGGTATCTCCCCCGGCTTGCAATCATCATAGCCTTCATCTCTGCCACCATCGTGGCGATCATATTCATTTGATTCTCCGGATTACCCACACGAGGTGCGAGCTCCTCTTGTTCCATCCTTAATTTGCGCGTTTTGCTACGAGTCCTCGTATTTGTCACTCACCTGTTTTCAGAATATCAAATCGGTATGGGAAATATTAAAGGATTGGAGACATTGATCCGTGGTAATTGACTTTTTTACATGTATGCATGAAATGCTCATAAAAGAAATAATATGTATTTATTACAAACCAGATTGTTCAAAAGCATCTAAAAGATAACAAATATATAAAATCTAAATGGGGGAGTGGATCTATCCAAGTCGAGGACGCTTCCACTCTTCTTGCTCTTCTGATCCATCGGAATCCCACAAGTATGGGTCTTCTCCTTCTTCTGACATCTACCGCTCCGGATCCTCGGGAATGTACGGCTCTACCCCCGGTACATACGGTACTATGTACTCCGGCTCATATGACTCCACCTCTTCAATCCGAGGAGATACGCACTCGGGTACATATGGCTCGACCGTTGATTGGCGATACTCCTTAAATTTCCGGATATACTCCTTGGAGGCTCTGTGAACGTTCATCTCATCATCCAAATAGTCCGGCCATTCAACTTGTTGCAGTGGGGAGTTCTTCAAAGCATGTAGAATGAGCTTAATCCGAGATTGATATAACTTCTTTGCCTCTTTTGTAAGCTTCCCACGTGTCATATCAAATGAGAAGATCTCGGGACAAACATCCGGTGGTATCTCTTGTAGAATTCCAAATTGCCTTACCACTCGGACGGGGTAATATGCCACGGCGCCAGTATATCCCAATAGGGGGATAGGACTATCCTCAACACCCATAATGCGAGCCTCCACAATCTTAGGCCAAGTCGGACGCCATCTAACATGTTCGGGCTTCAAATCTTCTAATAGCTCAACTCACTTCTTAAACGAGTATTTGGGTATAAGGGATTGACACTTAAGGAAGGATCTAAGAGGGTGAACGTGCTCATTGATTTCATAACACCCCACTCGGAGTTGGAAAGTCTTTATATGAGAGGTGAACCACATGTGGAGTAACCCACTAGATGCTTGGAAAACAGCCTTTCTAGAAGTTTTGGAACGATTTAAGGAAAGAAAGGTCTCAGCTAAGATCATGTACGAATAATCCCAGTGACAACTGTTGACACTCGATTTTTAATTAATTTTCTTTTAGTTTTATTTTCCAAAATTCACTAAAAATTCACAAAAAATTAAAAAAATCAAAAATCAACATTGGAAGCCTTGGCCACGCATAAGGAACCAATTTGGAACAAAAAATAATTTTTCATTTTTTTCACTTTTTTTTTAAATATTTTCGAAAAATAGAAAAATCTTTAAAAAATTATAAAAATACTTTTCGAGGTCACAAAAATACACAAAAATGTTCAATATTTTTCTTTTAATTCCCTTTTCATATTGACCTCAAGAAAAATTGAAAATTGAATCCAATTTTAGGTGTTTCTTCATAATACCTAGGGTTGAATTTGCATAAAAAATACCAATTGAGTCTTTTTATTTGCAATTTTTGCACATTTGGAGTCTAGACATTCAATTGTGGTCCCTTTGAACTTCAATTTGATCAATTACACCCTAAATTGCGCGAATTGCACAGATTGCACAAAATCCCCAAAAAATTTGCGATTTAGTCCCTCAATTTGTAATTTTTGAAATTACTTTCAATTGAGGAACTTTCTATACACAATTGGGCTACCCCTAAGGTTTTGACACATTTTGAATCGATTGGCATAGGTCTCATAGTCCAATTTTATCAATTAGACGTCAATTGAGTTTTTCCCCAATTTGACGATTTAGAAAAATTTGGGGATTTCATATAAATTGATGGGAAATTTTGGGCAAAATTGCATTTCTAGACAATATCCAGCCCCCTAAGTCCAATTTTGAGGTTTAATTTCAAAAATTCCCAGTCCATTTTGGTTAATTTTGAAAATTTGGGAAAGTTCACTGTCTGAACCGGTTCGAGCCGGTCGGACCGCCGGTCGGACCGGTCGAACGGGTCCGGCTCTGTGTCATCTTCCTCACGGAATACTCGCGACGATGAACAGTGAATGGCATGATTTGGATGATCAAATTGACAGGCCAATTGATGATAATCGAAGCAATTGATTTAGGCGTTTTGTTCCCCAGGTTGTTACGCGTTGATTGAGCCAAGTATCAAGATCAATGGCCGCCGGAGGAGCTCCGGCGAGCCGGTCAAAACCACGGCAACGTGAAAAAGTCAACAGCCTGCAAATCAAGTGCAATTCGCGCGTAATTGACATCGCCGGAGCACCAAACGGAGTCCAACGGAATTGCATTACGTTCTTGACGCCGTTTAGACCATTTGGCACACTTGGGCACGTGCGAAGGAGGCTCGGCGAGGCTTTGTCCGACGCGCCAATTTTTTGAAAACTTAGTATAAATAGCTAAGAATCTTCGCGAACAAGGGGAGGCTGATTCGTTCGCACGACTAACAGAATAGAGAGAGAAAGAGAGAGTGGGTAGTGAGAGAAGCTCTCGAGAGCTTCACGGTAGCTCGCCGGAGCTCGGACTGCACATCGATCGTCCGGCTAATCCCAGGCGAACCGAGACTCACAATCCATTCCAGAAGCTTGATATCCACTCCCGGAGGCGATCGTTCCACCGAGATCAACCTGAGACATCCCGAAACAGCAAGGTGAGCTTTCGATCTCCTCTTTGCACGTCTATGGCATCTCGACTTTGCGAACTTTATTCCTGCAATTGATGTGTGCCTTTTCTCTTCTGAACATCCACGACCACGATCGCAACTTCCTTCCGCATTGATTTTGCCCCTGAGTCGTCTCAATCGAACATCCAAAACTCGCGGTCTAGTCGATCTTCGGCCAGGCTATTCTAGCAACTACGGGTTCGATCCGAACCCGAGGTAAGTGTTCTGAACTCACCTTGAATGATTCTGAAGCTTGGATTTAATTGTTATGCTTTGTGTGATGTGATTGAGTGCTAAGAAATCGATACTGTGAAAGCTTGATTAGTCGTGATTTAGTGGACGAAATGCTCTGATTCTTAGATATGTGAATCTAGGGTTTGAAACGAGTCGAATAGTGTTGGTTTCATGACATTCCGGCGAGATCTCACCGTTGGATCTCGCCGGAGGAACGTCGGCCGTTCATTTGTGTTCGTCGAGAGGTAGGAGACGATAGTGACGTGGATCGGTCAAATGGTCAAGGGTCCAGGTGTCAAGCTCTCGTTGGTCCAGGTCATGCCGAGTCGGCTCGGCCGTTGGCGCGCGCGAGCCGACTCGGACTTGATCGGACGGGCGAGATAAATCGATAGGTTTGATTTTCAGCCGTCCGATCTTCTTTTTGTATTTTCGGATAATTAGTTTATTAAATAGAAATTAGAAAATAGTAAAACGGCGCCGTGTAGCATAGGAAATGCGTCGTCGTTTAGGTTAGATTAGGAATGGACGGTCCAGATTGAATCTAGGTTAGATCGTGACCGTCCATGCATTTGGCCGATCCGTCGTCTTTTGAGCGAGAGAAAGGTCGACGGCTCGGGATTAGGTCGAGAACGAATCTCGGCCGTTCATTTGTTTAAAAGATGCGACACCGTTTAGGAATGAGAGTCGAGTACGTCGTCGTTTCGTACTCGGAGTGAGTGAACGGCTCAGATCGAGCCATAGGATTTAATCGTGGCCGCCCAGCATACTAAAGAACGCGACGTCGTTTTATGTGGATGGACCAAAGCGTCGTCGTTTTTTATTAGGGTAGAGTCAATGGCTGAGATTGATTTAAGAGTTGATCTCGGCCGTCCATTTCTTTTATATATTTTCGAATAATAGGAAATTAGTTTAGAAAATCAAAAAAGAAAATCAAATAAATAGGACACGGCACCGTTTTTAGGCGTAGATTGGGTACGTAGGCGGTCGGACCGGGTTTGACCGGTCGTTGACCGGGCTGACCCGGTCCGGTTTATTAATAAAAAATAATTAAAAAAATAAAAAGAAATTTCCAAAAATCCAAAAAAATTGTAAAAATACTTAGAAAATTCATAAAAATTCCCAGATTTTCACAAAAAATTTCTAAAAATTTCATAGATCGATTCGGGACTCATAAAGTCCGGATCGAAAATTTTGGGACTTCGAGGGTCGATTAATTTCGATCCGGAAAATTTCCAATATTTTTGAAAAATAAATAGAAATTCCAAAAAATAGAAAAATTAGAAAAAATTCAAGAAAATCACAAAAAATGAGAAATGGCCACATTCAACTGGCCAAATCGCAATTTTGTGATTTTCGGGTCCCGAACTCCCAAAAATGACTATTCTACCCTTCCGGGCCTTACGCCCCAAATTTTTACCAAATCACCCCGACACCCAATTTTGATTTTTGTGTGGGCCGATAGGGCCATTTTAGACATATCAAACCTTGATTGATTGATTTGATTGCTTGTAATGATTTTGATTGCGCATTAATTTTTCCGATTGTGATTGATTAGGATAGAAAATTCTCATCCGCATGAAAACTTAGAATTGTTAGGGCCTACCTCACCCGATATTACATCTGTATGAATTCTTAGGTTAGAAAAACAATCAACATCGGTAACCGAAAGGGCGTTAAATATGAAATTTGGCGTAACCAAGTCCCCGGACCCAAAATCTCCGGTTTTCGCGGAACCGAACGGTTTCTCTCGACCGTTCGGTAAGGTTTTCCGATCGTACCTTCCAATAAATTGATCGGTGGCGACTCCAAATTGCATGTACATCTCGCACATGCCACCTGACCACACAAGGTCAATTTCGATATTTGATAAATTTTACCCGACATCGCGATTCGAGTGATGGGTCTTGGGAGAGACCCGCGATCCTTAAAAAATACCCCGCCGACAACCGGGGGTCCTATAAAAATTTATAAAAGAGGAGGATCGGCTCGTTAACCTCTTCGCCGGACGGACGGACGGAGGGTCGCGACAACAACACGCTTGTCTGGCTATATGGGTTATGGAAGGGTCAAAGGTAGTTCTAGAAGTTGGGAATATGACAAATGCAAAGAAAGCCAAGATGAACACCTTTCCCAATTTATGACCGGTTTCGGTGGGTAAAGAGGAATAATTGTCGAAAAGGAACGAGAAGGTGAACTTGTTAGAATTGGACTTGTAAACTTTTTCAATCTCAGAAGTTTTAAGGCGAAGGAAACTCGATAATGAACGAGTGGAGTCCATGTCCAAAGGGGGTTGAGCTATACGTTCTTCAAATTTGGCCCCGATAATAGCGGTATACTCCTCAAGTGTAGGGGTCAATTCCAATCCTCGAAAGTTGAATGTCATTGTGCACGCGTCCCATGCCTTGGCTAGTGCTTGAATGAGCGCCGGTTGGTATTCCACTTTGATCAAATCTACAAGTCGTCCCAAACGTCCTTCCACATAGGCTTTGTTGACGATGTCGAGGCGATCCCACCATATAGCGAGTTCCTTGCGCGGTATTGGGACGACTTTGATGTCTCCATTCCCCATGATCTAAAAATGCAAAAATGATGATCCTAAAGTCAATTACCACAGTTTAATATGCATATGCATGAAATGTGATGCAAATGTGCTAACCAAATTCCATGTCATCTTTTGGTAACATGAGGGTCAACTACTCCCACTTGACCCAAATAAGCCAAATAGGGTAGTTACGGACCTAATCTCACCCAAAGATGGCATGTAATTTGATTAGGATCGTTTAAGCGTAATCGGGGTAGAAAGTCACTCACAAATTGACAACTCATGGGATTTACAAGTCTAATTACAATAAAGTCGAAAAGGATAGAACATGATAGCATCTAAAGATGTTCGGACAATAAATGTCGATGAAAGTACATAATCGACTCAAAATATAATAAAATCTAGAAAATGCCCCAAAGTCATACTAAACTAGATAGTCGGAACGGTGTCCTCATCTGATGAAATCTCCACTATCTCGGGAAGCTTGACATCTTCTTCGTCATCGGAGGGTATGGTGATAACTTCCTTCTTCTTAATCGGGGAGTGTTTTGGGGCCGTTTTGG
The DNA here is from genome assembly GCF_020921035.1 of Rhodamnia argentea. Classification (NCBI taxonomy): domain Eukaryota; kingdom Viridiplantae; phylum Streptophyta; class Magnoliopsida; order Myrtales; family Myrtaceae; genus Rhodamnia; species Rhodamnia argentea. Next base: position 32,124,019 of record NC_063153.1, on the reverse strand, counting down.
TCGCACGAGGTTTCTTTGCCAATTTCATATACAACTCCCAAATTCTTTCTTTCTCGCGCTCGAGTTCCAAATACCGTCCACATCGGGTATAATCGCAACTCTCGCTACGAACACGGTTCCGTCCATTGAGCTCCCGTCCATGGACAAATCCAAAGACTCGAAATGTAGCGGGTACTCGGTCCTTGCGTCGAACAGTCCTCCGCTTCCATGTGAATACGTCGGGTACATCAACATGACCTCAGGGCGCCATCTATCTAAAAAGGAAAATTTGACCTTCAACCCCGATCACTAAAACGATCTTACAAATTGTGATGATATGTCGTGAAAATGCATGATATGCAAAATTAAAATTTACAAGTTCAAAATAAAGAGGGTAGAAAGCCTTACCAACCGATGTTACTCTTTTTTTTTGGGTTTTTGGTTTTAGGTATACCAACCATCCATTTCACATGCGCATGAGACAAGTGAGGTTCAACTCTAAAGAAATCAAAAAGGCTCGGGTATGGACCTAAAAAGGCTCTCGCTATACAAATCGATGGGCTGCCCACAAGCGCAATCAAACAACAAGTGGGTAGGACCATCAATCTTGTATAGCGAGCGGGATCAAATATGGTCAACCCAAGTGCAATCAAACACAAGAGCTTTGCATACCGATCCCTATCTATGGCGACCTAAAAGGTGATTTCGCGGCTCGGGTTTAGGCACTTGTGTGTGCGATGTCGTGATCCTCGAAATATGCAAGACATGCACCACAATTTATATTCAAAACACCGCTTCAAAATTTGCATAAATAAACAAACAATCCAAAACTCCATATCTGCATCAAAAATGGTTAGCACAGACGACACCCCTTATAACTCCCATCTGCATCAACATTTAACACTTTTTGTTAGTGGACGTACCTCACCTTCAAGAGCATCTGCAGAAGATGAGGTTAGAAAACAATCAACATTTTTATCGGCTTAAGTCCTCTTAAAAATAATCCCCGGTGGAGTCGCCGATCTGTCGCGACCCTCTCCGTCGGTCCTCGTAAAATCTCGGCGGTGGAGTGGTAGGGTTAACGAGCCGATCCCTTTTTATATCTATTTTTTTATTATGTGTGGGATCGCGGGTCCCTCCCAAGACCCATTACTCGAATCGCGATGTCGGGTAAAATTTATAAAATATCGAAATTGACCTTGTGTGATCGAGTGGCATGTGCGAGGTGTACATGCAATTTGGAGTCCCCACCGATCGATTTATTGGAAGGTACGATCGGAAAACCTTACCGGGCGATCGGGAGAAACCGTTCGGTTCCGCGAAAACCAGAGATTTTTGGGTCCGGGGACTTGGTTACGCCAAATTTCAAATTGACGCCCTTTCGGTTACCGATGTCGAGTGTTTTTCTAACCTAAGAATTCATGCAGATGCAATATCGGGTGAGGTAGGTCCTAACAATTCTAAGTATTCTTGCGGATGGGAATTTTCTATCCTAATCAATCACAATCAAAAAATTTAATGCGCAATCAAAATCATTACAAGCAATCAAATCAATCAATCAAGGTTTCACATGTCTAAAAATGGCCCTATCGGCCCACACAAAAATCAAATTTGGGTGTCGGGATGATTTGGTAAAAATTTGGGGCGAAAGGCCTAGAAAGGGTAGAATGGTCATTTTTTGGGGATTCGGGACCCGAAAATCACAAAATTTCGATTTGGCCAGTTGAATGTGGCCATTTCTCATTTTTTTTGTGATTTTATGGAATTTTTCTAATTTTTTCTAATTTTTTGGAATTTTTATTTATTTTTCAAAAATATTGAAAATTTTTCGGATCGACATTCATCGACCTTCGTAGTCCCAAAATTTTCGATCCAGACTTTATGAGTCCTGAATCGATCTAGGAATTTTTAGAAATTTTTTATGAAAATTTGGGAATTTTTGTGAATTTTTTTAAGTATTTTTTACAATTTTTTT